>NC_091233.1:23805545-23839278 GCF_040958095.1 Procambarus clarkii | reverse complement strand
CACAGCACCTACAGGTGTGAGCGAGCACCCACAGGTCTGAGCGAGCATCCACAGGTCTGAGCGAGCACCCACAGGTGTGAATAAGCACCCACAGGAGTGAGAGAGCACCCACAGGTGTGGCGAGCACCCACAGGTGTGAGCTAGCACCCACAGGTGTGAGCGAGCACCCACAGGTGTGAGCGAGCACCCACAGGTGTGAGCGAGCACCCACAGGTGTGAGCGAGCACCCTCAGTTCTGAGCGAGCACCCACAGGTGTGAATAAGCACCCACAGGTGTGAGCGAGCACCCACAGGTGTGAGCGAGCACCCACAGGTGTGATCGAGCACCCACAGGTGTGAGCGGGCACCCACAGGTGTGAGCGGGCACCCACAGGTGTGAGCGGGCACCCACAGGTGTGAGCGGGCACCCACAGGTGTGAGCGGGCACCCACAGGTCTGAGCGGGCACCCACAGGTCTGAGTGGGCACCCACAGGTCTGAGCGGGCACCCACAAGTCTGAGCGGGCACCCACAGGTCTGAGCGGGCACCCACAGGTCTGAGCGGGCACCCACAGGTGTGAGCGAGCACCCACAGGTGTGAGCGGGCACCCACAGTTGTGAGCGAGCACCCACAGGTGTGAGTGAGCACCCACAGGTGTGAGCGAGCACCCACAGGTGTGAATAAGCACCCACAGGTGTGAGAGAGCACCTACAGCTGTGGCGAGCACCCACAGGTGTGAGCGAGCACCCTCAGTTTTGAGAGAGCACCCACAGGTGTGAATAAGCACCCACAGGTGTGAGCGAGCACCCACAGGTGTGAGCGAGCACCCACAGGTGTGAGCAAGCACCCACAGGTGTGAGCGAGCACCCACAGGTGTGAGCGAGCACACACAGGTGTGAGCGAGCACCCACAGGTGTGAGCGAGCACCCACAGGTGTGAGCGAGCACCCACAGGTGTGAGCGAGAACCCACTGGTCTGAGCAAGAACCCACTGGTCTGAGCGAGCACCCACAGATGTGAATAAGCACCCACAGGTGTGAGAGAGCACCCACAGATGTGGCGTGCACCCACAGGTGTGAGAGAGCACCCACAGGTGTGGCGTGCACCCACAGGTGTGAGCGAGCACTCACAGGTGTGAGCGAGCACCCACAGGTGTGAGCGAGCACCCACAGGTGTGAGCGAGCACCCTCAGTTCTGAGAGAGCACCCACAGGTGTGAATAAGCACTCACAGGTGTGAGCGAGCACCAACAGATGTGAGCGAGCATCCATAGGTGTGAGCGAGCAACCACAGGTGTGGGCGAGCACCCACAGGTGTGAGCGAGCACCCACAGGTGTGAGCGAGCACCCACAGGCCTGAGCGAGCACCCACAGGTTTGACCGAGCACAAACAGGTTTGAGCGGGCACCCACAGGTGTGACCTGGCACCCACAGGTCTGAGCGGGCACCCACAGGGCTGAGCGGGCACCCACAGGTCTGAGCGGGCACCCACAAGTCTGAGCGGGCACCCACAGGTGTGAACGGGCACCCACAGGTGTGGGCGAGCACCCACAGGTGTGAGCGAGCACCCACAGGTGTGAGCGAGCACCCACAGGTCTGAGCGAGCACCCACAGGTGTGAGCGAGCACCCACAGGTCTGAGCGAGCACCCACAGGTGTGAATAAGCACCCTCAGGTCTGAGCGAGCACCCACAGGTGTGAGCGAGCACCCACAGGTGTGATCGAGCACCCACAGGTGTGAGCGGGCACCCACAGGTGTGAGCGAGCACCCACAGGTGTGAGCGAGCACCCACAGGTGTCAATAAGCACCCACAGGTGTGAGAGAGCACCCACAGCTGTGGCGAGCACCCACAGGTGTGAGCGAGCACCCACAGGTGTGACCGAGCACCCACAGGTGTGAGCGAGCACACACAGGTGTGAGCGAGCACCCACAGGTGTGATCGAGCACCCACAGGTGTGAGCGAGCACCCACAGGTGTGAGCAAGCACCCACAGGTGTGAGCGAGCACCCACAGGTCTGAGCAAGCATCCACAGGTCTGAGCGAGCACCCACAGGTGTGAATAAGCACCCTCAGGTCTGAGCGAGCACCCACAGGTGTGAGCGAGCACCCACAGGTGTGAGCGGGCACCCACAGGTGTGAGCGGGCACCCACAGGTGTGAGCGAGCACCCACAGGTGTGAATAAGCACCCACAGGTGTGAGTGAGCACCCACAGGTGTGGCGAGCACCCACAGGTGTGAGCTAGCACCCACAGGTGTGGGCGAGCACCAACAGGTGTGAGCGAGCACCCACAGGTGTGAGCGGGCACCCACAGGTCTGAGCGGGCACCCACAGGTCTGAGCGGGCTCCCACAGGTCTGAGCGGGCACCCACAAGTCTGAGCGGGCACCCACAGGTGTGAGCGGGCACCCACAGGTGTGGGCGAGCACCCACAGGTGTGAGCGAGCACCCACAGGTGTGAGCGAGCACCCACAGGTGTGAGCAAGCACCCACAGGTCTGAGCGAGAACCCACAGGTCTGAGCGAGCACCCACAGGTGTGAATAAGCACCCTCAGGTCTGAGCGAGCACCCACAGGTGTGAGCGAGCACCCACAGGTGTGATCGAGCACCCACAGGTGTGAGCGGGCACCCACAGGTGTGAGCGGGCACCCACAAGTGTGAGCGTGCACCCACAGGTGTGAGCGGGCACCCACAGGTGTGAGCGGGCACCCACAGGTGTGAGCGGGCACCCACAGGTCTGAGCGGGAACCCACAGGTCTGAGCGGGCACCCACAGGTGTGAGCGGGCACCCACAGGTGTGGGCGAGCACCCACAGGTGTGAGCGAGCACCCACAGGTGTGAGCGAGCACCCACAGGTGTGAGCGAGCACCCACAGGTGTGAGCGAGCACCCACAGGTGTGAGCGAGCACCCACAGGTCTGAGCGAGCATCCACAGGTCTGAGCGAGCACCCACAGGTGTGAATAAGCACCCACAGGAGTGAGAGAGCACCCACAGGTGTGGCGAGCACCCACAGGTGTGAGCTAGCACCCACAGGTGTGAGCGAGCTCCCACAGGTGTGAGCGAGCACCCACAGGTGTGAGCGAGCACCCACAGGTGTGAGCGAGCACCCTCAGTTCTGAGCGAGCACCCACAGGTGTTAATAAGCACCCACAGGTGTGAGCGAGCACCCACAGGTGTGAGCGAGCACCCACAGGTGTGATCGAGCACCCACAGGTGTGAGCGGGCACCCACAGGTGTGAGCGGGCACCCACAGGTGTGAGCGGGCACCCACAGGTGTGAGCGGGCACCCACAGGTGTGAGCGGGCACCCACAGGTCTGAGTGGGCACCCACAGGTCTGAGCGGGCACCCACAAGTCTGAGCGGGCACCCACAGGTCTGAGCGGGCACCCACAGGTCTGAGCGGGCACCCACAGGTGTGAGCGAGCACCCACAGGTGTGAGCGGGCACCCACAGTTGTGAGCGAGCACCCACAGGTGTGAGTGAGCACCCACAGGTGTGAGCGAGCACCCACAGGTGTAAATAAGCACCCACAGGTGTGAGAGAGCACCTACAGCTGTGGCGAGCACCCACAGGTGTGAGCGAGCACCCTCAGTTTTGAGAGTGCACCCACAGGTGTGAATAAGCACCCACAGGTGTGAGCGAGCACCCACAGGTGTGAGCGAGCACCCACAGGTGTGAGCAAGCACCCACAGGTGTGAGCGAGCACCCACAGGTGTGAGCGAGCACACACAGGTGTGAGCGAGCACCCACAGGTGTGAGCGAGCACCCACAGGTGTGAGCGAGCACCCACAGGTGTGAGCGAGAACCCACTGGTCTGATCAAGAACCCACTGGTCTGAGCGAGCACCCACAGATGTGAATAAGCACCCACAGGTGTGAGAGAGCACCCACAGATGTGGCGTGCACCCACAGGTGTGAGAGAGCACCCACAGGTGTGGCGTGCACCCACAGGTGTGAGCGAGCACTCACAGGTGTGAGCGAGCTCCCACAGGTGTGAGCGAGCACCCACAGGTGTGAGCGAGCACCCACAGGTGTGAGCGAGCTCCCTCAGTTCTGAGAGAGCACCCACAGGTGTGAATAAGCACTCACAGGTGTGAGCGAGCACCAACAGATGTGAGCGAGCATCCATAGGTGTGAGCGAGCAACCACAGGTGTGGGCGAGCACCCACAGGTGTGAGCGAGCACCCACAGGTGTGAGCGAGCACCCACAGGCCTGAGCGAGCACCCACAGGTTTGACCGAGCACAAACAGGTTTGAGCGGGCACCCACAGGTGTGACCTGGCACCCACAGGTCTGAGCGGGCACCCACAGGTCTGAGCGGGCACCCACAGGTCTGAGCGGGCACCCACAAGTCTGAGCGGGCACCCACAGGTGTGAACGGGCACCCACAGGTGTGGGCGAGCACCCACAGGTGTGAGCGAGCACCCACAGGTGTGAGCGAGCACCCACAGGTGTGAGCGAGCACCCACAGGTGTGAGCGAGCACCCACAGGTCTGAGCGAGCACCCACAGGTGTGAATAAGCACCCTCAGGTCTGAGCGAGCACCCACAGGTGTGAGCGAGCACCCACAGGTGTGATCGAGCACCCACAGGTGTGAGCGGGCACCCACAGGTGTGAGCGAGCACCCACAGGTGTGAGCGAGCACCCACAGGTGTCAATAAGCACCCACAGGTGTGAGAGAGCACCCACAGCTGTGGCGAGCACCCACAGGTGTGAGCTAGCACCCACAGGTGTGAGCGAGCACCCACAGGTGTGAGCGAGCACCCACAGGTGTGAGCGAGCACCCACAGGTGTGACCGAGCACCCACAGGTGTGAGCGAGCACACACAGGTGTGAGCGAGCACCCACAGGTGTGAGCGAGCACCCACAGGTGTGAGCGAGCACCCACAGGTGTGAGCGAGCACCCACAGGTGTGAGCGAGCACCCACAGGTCTGAGCGAGCATCCACAGGTCTGAGCGAGCACCCACAGGTGTGAATAAGCACCCTCAGGTCTGAGCGAGCACCCACAGGTGTGAGCGAGCACCCACAGGTGTGAGCGGGCACCCACAGGTGTGAGCGGGCACCCACAGGTGTGAGCGAGCACCCACAGGTGTGAATAAGCACCCACAGGTGTGAGTGAGCACCCACAGGTGTGGCGAGCACCCACAGGTGTGAGCTAGCACCCACAGGTGTGGGCGAGCACCAACAGGTGTGAGCGAGCACCCACAGGTGTGAGCGGGCACCCACAGGTCTGAGCGGGCACCCACAGGTCTGAGCGGGCTCCCACAGGTCTGAGCGGGCACCCACAAGTCTGAGCGGGCACCCACAGGTGTGAGCGGGCACCCACAGGTGTGGGCGAGCACCCACAGGTGTGAGCGAGCACCCACAGGTGTGAGCGAGCACCCACAGGTGTGAGCGAGCACCCACAGGTCTGAGCGAGAACTCACAGGTCTGAGCGAGCACCCACAGGTGTGAATAAGCACCCTCAGGTCTGAGCGAGCACCCACAGTTGTGAGCGAGCACCCACAGGTGTGATCGAGCACCCACAGGTGTGAGCGGGCACCCACAGGTGTGAGCGGGCACCCACAGGTGTGAGCGGGCACCCACAGGTGTGAGCGGGCACCCACAGGTCTGAGCGGGAACCCACAGGTCTGAGCGGGCACCCACAGGTGTGAGCGGGCACCCACAGGTGTGGGCGAGCACCCACAGGTGTGAGCGAGCACCCACAGGTGTGAGCGAGCATCCACAGGTCTGAGCGAGCACCCACAGGTGTGAATAAGCACCAACAGGTGTGAGAGAGCATCCACAGGTGTGGCGAGCACCCACAGGTGTGAGCGAGCTCCCACAGGTGTGAGCGAGCACCCACAGGTGTGAGCGGGCACCCACAGGTGTGAGCGAGCACCCACAGGTCTGAGCGAGCATCCACAGGTGTGAGCGAGCTCCCACAGGTGTGAGCGAGCACCCACAGGTGCGAGCGAGCACCCACAGGTGTGAGCGAGCACCCACAGGTGTGAGCGAGCACCTTCAGTTCTGAGCGAGCACCCACAGGTGTGAGCGAGCACCCACAGGTGTGAGCGGGCACCCACAGGTGTGAGCGGGCACCCACAGGTGTGAGCGAGCACCCACAGGTGTGAATAAGCACCCACAGGTGTGAGTGAGCACCCACAGGTGTGGCGAGCACCCACAGGTGTGAGCTAGCACCCACAGGTGTGGGCGAGCACCAACAGGTGTGAGCGAGCACCCACAGGTGTGAGCGGGCACCCACAGGTCTGAGCGGGCACCCACAGGTCTGAGCGGGCTCCCACAGGTCTGAGCGGGCACCCACAAGTCTGAGCGGGCACCCACAGGTGTGAGCGGGCACCCACAGGTCTGAGCGGGAACCCACAGGTCTGAGCGGGCACCCACAGGTATGAGCGGGCACCCACAGGTGTGGGCGAGCACCCACAGGTGTGAGCGAGCACCCACAGGTGTGAGCGAGCACCCACAGGTGTGAGCGAGCACCCACAGGTGTGAGCGAGCACCCACAGGTGTGAGCGAGCACCCACAGGTGTGAGAGAGCACCCACAGGTGTGGCGAGCACCCACAGGTGTGAGCGAGCTCCCACAGGTGTGAGCGAGCACCCACAGGTGCGAGCGAGCACCCACAGGTGTGAGCGAGCACCCACAGGTGTGAGCGAGCACCTTCAGTTCTGAGCGAGCACCCACAGGTGTGAGCGAGCACCCACAGGTGTGAGCGGGCACCCACAGGTGTGAGCGGGCACCCACAGGTGTGAGCGAGCACCCACAGGTGTGAATAAGCACCCACAGGTGTGAGTGAGCACCCACAGGTGTGGCGAGCACCCACAGGTGTGAGCTAGCACCCACAGGTGTGGGCGAGCACCAACAGGTGTGAGCGAGCACCCACAGGTGTGAGCGGGCACCCACAGGTCTGAGCGGGCACCCACAGGTCTGAGCGGGCTCCCACAGGTCTGAGCGGGCACCCACAAGTCTGAGCGGGCACCCACAGGTGTGAGCGGGCACCCACAGGTGTGGGCGAGCACCCACAGGTGTGAGCGAGCACCCACAGGTGTGAGCGAGCACCCACAGGTGTGAGCGAGCACCCACAGGTCTGAGCGAGAACCCACAGGTCTGAGCGAGCACCCACAGGTGTGAATAAGCACCCTCAGGTCTGAGCGAGCACCCACAGGTGTGAGCGAGCACCCACAGGTGTGATCGAGCACCCACAGGTGTGAGCGGGCACCCACAGGTGTGAGCGGGCACCCACAAGTGTGAGCGTGCACCCACAGGTGTGAGCGGGCACCCACAGGTGTGAGCGGGCACCCACAGGTGTGAGCGGGCACCCACAGGTCTGAGCGGGAACCCACAGGTCTGAGCGGGCACCCACAGGTATGAGCGTGCACCCACAGGTGTGGGCGAGCACCCACAGGTGTGAGCGAGCACCCACAGGTGTGAGCGAGCACCCACAGGTGTGAGCGAGCACCCACAGGTGTGAGCGAGCACCCACAGGTGTGAGCGAGCACCCACAGGTCTGAGCGAGCATCCACAGGTCTGAGCGAGCACCCACAGGTGTGAATAAGCACCCACAGGAGTGAGAGAGCACCCACAGGTGTGGCGAGCACCCACAGGTGTGAGCTAGCACCCACAGGTGTGAGCGAGCACCCACAGGTGTGAGCGAGCACCCACAGGTGTGAGCGAGCACCCACAGGTGTGAGCAAGCACCCTCAGTTCTGAGCGAGCACCCACAGGTGTGAATAAGCACCCACAGGTGTGAGCGAGCACCCACAGGTGTGAGCGAGCACCCACAGGTGTGATCGAGCACCCACAGGTGTGAGCGGGCACCCACAGGTGTGAGCGGGCACCCACAGGTGTGAGCGGGCACCCACAGGTGTGAGCGGGCACCCACAGGTGTGAGCGGGCAACCACAGGTCTGAGTGGGCACCCACAGGTCTGAGCGGGCACCCACAAGTCTGAGCGGGCACCCACAGGTCTGAGCGGGCACCCACAGGTCTGAGCGGGCACCCACAGGTGTGAGCGAGCACCCACAGGTGTGAGCGGGCACCCACAGTTGTGAGCGAGCACCCACAGGTGTGAGTGAGCACCCACAGGTGTGAGCGAGCACCCACAGGTGTGAATAAGCACCCACAGGTGTGAGAGAGCACCTACAGCTGTGGCGAGCACCCACAGGTGTGAGCGAGCACCCTCAGTTTTGAGAGAGCACCCACAGGTGTGAATAAGCACCCACAGGTGTGAGCGAGCACCCACAGGTGTGAGCGAGCACCCACAGGTGTGAGCAAGCACCCACAGGTGTGAGCGAGCACACACAGGTGTGAGCGAGCACCCACAGGTGTGAGCGAGCACCCACAGGTGTGAGCGAGCACCCACAGGTGTGAGCGAGAACCCACTGGTCTGATCAAGAACCCACTGGTCTGAGCGAGCACCCACAGATGTGAATAAGCACCCACAGGTGTGAGAGAGCACCCACAGATGTGGCGTGCACCCACAGGTGTGAGAGAGCACCCACAGGTGTGGCGTGCACCCACAGGTGTGAGCGAGCACTCACAGGTGTGAGCGAGCACCCACAGGTGTGAGCGAGCACCCACAGGTGTGAGCGAGCACCCACAGGTGTGAGCGAGCACCCTCAGTTCTGAGAGAGCACCCACAGGTGTGAATAAGCACTCACAGGTGTGAGCGAGCACCAACAGATGTGAGCGAGCATCCATAGGTGTGAGCGAGCAGCCACAGGTGTGGGCGAGCACCCACAGGTGTGAGCGAGCACCCACAGGTGTGAGCGAGCACCCACAGGCCTGAGCGAGCACCCACAGGTTTGACCGAGCACAAACAGGTTTGAGCGGGCACCCACAGGTGTGACCTGGCACCCACAGGTCTGAGCGGGCACCCACAGGTCTGAGCGGGCACCCACAGGTCTGAGCGGGCACCCACAAGTCTGAGCGGGCACCCACAGGTGTGAACGGGCACCCACAGGTGTGGGCGAGCACCCACAGGTGTGAGCGAGCACCCACAGGTGTGAGCGAGCACCCACAGGTGTGAGCGAGCACCCACAGGTGTGAGCGAGCACCCACAGGTCTGAGCGAGCACCCACAGGTGTGAATAAGCACCCTCAGGTCTGAGCGAGCACCCACAGGTGTGAGCGAGCACCCACAGGTGTGATCGAGCACCCACAGGTGTGAGCGGGCACCCACAGGTGTGAGCGAGCACCCACAGGTGTGAGCGAGCACCCACAGGTGTCAATAAGCACCCACAGGTGTGAGAGAGCACCCACAGCTGTGGCGAGCACCCACAGGTGTGAGCTAGCACCCACAGGTGTGAGCGAGCACCCACAGGTGTGAGCGAGCACCCACAGGTGTGAGCGAGCACCCACAGGTGTGACCGAGCACCCACAGGTGTGAGCGAGCACACACAGGTGTGAGCGAGCACCCACAGGTGTGAGCGAGCACCCACAGGTGTGAGCGAGCACCCACAGGTGTGAGCAAGCACCCACAGGTGTGAGCGAGCACCCACAGGTCTGAGCGAGCATCCACAGGTCTGAGCGATCACCCACAGGTGTGAATAAGCACCCTCAGGTCTGAGCGAGCACCCACAGGTGTGAGCGAGCACCCACAGGTGTGAGCGGGCACCCACAGGTGTGAGCGGACACCCACAGGTGTGAGCGAGCACCCACAGGTGTGAATAAGCACCCACAGGTGTGAGTGAGCACCCACAGGTGTGGCGAGCACCCACAGGTGTGAGCTAGCACCCACAGGTGTGGGCGAGCACCAACAGGTGTGAGCGAGCACCCACAGGTGTGAGCGGGCACCCACAGGTCTGAGCGGGCACCCACAGGTCTGAGCGGGCTCCCACAGGTCTGAGCGGGCACCCACAAGTCTGAGCGGGCACCCACAGGTGTGAGCGGGCACCCACAGGTGTGGGCGAGCACCCACAGGTGTGAGCGAGCACCCACAGGTGTGAGCGAGCACCCACAGGTGTGAGCGAGCACCCACAGGTCTGAGCGAGAACTCACAGGTCTGAGCGAGCACCCACAGGTGTGAATAAGCACCCTCAGGTTTGAGCGAGCACCCACAGGTGTGAGCGAGCACCCACAGGTGTGATCGAGCACCCACAGGTGTGAGCGGGCACCCACAGGTGTGAGCGGGCACCCACAGGTGTGAGCGGGCACCCACAGGTGTGAGCGGGCACCCACAGGTCTGAGCGGGAACCCACAGGTCTGAGCGGGCACCCACAGGTGTGAGCGGGCACCCACAGGTGTGGGCGAGCACCCACAGGTGTGAGCGAGCACCCACAGGTGTGAGCGAGCATCCACAGGTCTGAGCGAGCACCCACAGGTGTGAATAAGCACCAACAGGTGTGAGAGAGCACCCACAGGTGTGGCGAGCACCCACAGGTGTGAGCGAGCTCCCACAGGTGTGAGCGAGCACCCACAGGTGCGAGCGAGCACCCACAGGTGTGAGCGAGCACCCACAGGTGTGAGCGAGCACCCTCAGTTCTGAGCGAGCACCCACAGGTGTGAATAAGCACCCACAGGTGTGAGCGAGCACCCACAGGTGTGAGCGAGCACCCACAGGTGTGATCGAGCACCCACAGGTGTGAGCGGGCACCCACAGGTGTGAGCGGGCACCCACAGGTGTGAGCGGGAACCCACAGGTGTGAGCGGGCACCCACAGGTCTGAGCGGGCACCCACAGGTCTGAGTGGGCACCCACAGGTCTGAGCGGGCACCCACAAGTCTGAGCGGGCACCCACAGGTCTGAGCGGGCACCCACAGGTCTGAGCGGGCACCCACAGGTGTGAGCGAGCACCCACAGGTGTGAGCGGGCACCCATAAATGTGAGCGGGCACCCACAGGTGTGAGCGGGCACCACAGGGCTGAGCGGGCACCCACAGGTCTGAGCGGGCACCCACAGGTCTGAGCGGGCACCTACAGGTCTGAGCGGGCACCCGCAGGTCTGAGCGGGCACCCACAGGTGTTAGCGGGCACCCACAGGTGTGAGCGAGCACCCACAGGTGTGAGCGAGCACCCAAAGGTGTGAGCGAGCACCCACAGGTGTGAGCGAGCACCCACAGGTGTGAATAAGCACCCACAGGTGTGAATAAGCACCCTCAGGTCTGAGCGAGCACCCACAGGTGTGAGCGAGCACCCACAGGTGTGAGTGAGCACCCACAGGTGTGAGCGAGCACCCACAGGTGTGAATAAGCACCAACAGGTGTGAGAGAGCACCCACAGCTGTGGCGAGCACCCACAGGTGTGAGCTAGCACACATAGGTGTGAGCGAGCACCCACAGGTGTGAGCGAGCACCCACAGGTGTGACCGAGCACCCACAGGTGTGACCGAGCACCCACAGGTGTGACCGAGCACCCACAGGTGTGAGCGAGCACCCTCAGTTCTGAGAGAGCACCCACAGGTGTGAATAAGCACCCACAGGTGTGAGCGAGCACCCACAGGTGTGAGCGAGCACCCACAGGTGTGAGCAAGCACCCACAGGTGTGAGCGAGCACCCACAGGTGTGAGCGAGCACACACAGGTGTGAGCGAGCACCCACAGGTGTGAGCGAGCACCCACAGGTGTGAGCGAGCACCCACAGGTGTGAGCGAGAACCCACTGGTCTGAGCAAGAACCCACTGGTCTGAGCGAGCACCCACAGATGTGAATAAGCACCCACAGGTGTGAGAGAGAACCCACAGATGTGGCGTGCACCCACAGGTGTGAGAGAGCACCCACAGGTGTGGCGTGCACCCACAGGTGTGAGCGAGCACTCACAGGTGTGAGCGAGCACCCACAGGTGTGAGCGAGCACCCACAGGTGTGAGCGAGCACCCACAGGTGTGAGCGAGCACCCACAGGTGTGAGCGAGCACCCTCAGTTCTGAGCGAGCACCCACAGGTGAGAATAAGCACTCACAGGTGTGTGCGAGCACCAACAGGTGTGAGCGAGCACCCACAGGTGTAAGCGAGCACCGACAGGTGTGAGCGAGCACCCACAGGTGTGAGCGAGCACCCACAGGCCAAAGCGAGCACCCACAGGTTTGAGCGAGCACAAACAGGTTTGAGCGGGCACCCACAGGTGTGACCTGGCACCCACAGGTCTGAGCGGGCACCCACAGGTCTGAGCGGGCACCCACAGGTCTGAGCGGGCACCCACAAGTCTGAGCGGGCACCCACAGGTGTGAGCGGGCACCCACAGGTGTGGGCGAGCTCCCACAGGTGTGATCGAGCACCCACAGGTGTGAGCGGGCACCCACAGGTGTGAGCGGGCACCCACAGGTGTGAGCGGGCACCCACAGGTGTGAGCGGGTACCCACAGGTCTGAGCGGGAAGCCACAGGTCTGAGCGGGCACCCACAGGTCTGAGCGGGCACCCACAGGTCAGAGCGGGCACCCACAGGTCTGGGCGGGCACCCACAAGTCTGAGCGGGCACCCACAGGTGTGAGCGGGCACCTACAGGTCTGAGCGGGCACCCACAGGTCTGAGCGGGCACCCACAGGTCTAAGCGGGCACCCACAGGTGTGAGCGAGCACCCACAGGTGTGAGCGAGCACCCACAGGTGTGAGCGGGCACCCACAGGTGTGAGCGGGCACCCACAGGTGTGAGCGGGCACCCACAGGTGTGAGCGGGCACCCACAGGTGTGAGCGGGCACCCACAGGTGTGAGCGGGCACCCACAGGTGTGAGCGGGCACCCACAGGTCTGAGCGGGAACCCACAGGTCTGAGCGGGCACCCACAGGTGTGAGCGGGCACCCACAGGTGTGGGCGAGCACCCACAGGTGTGAGCGAGCACCCACAGGTGTGAGCGAGCATCCACAGGTCTGAGCGAGCACCCACAGGTGTGAATAAGCACCAACAGGTGTGAGAGAGTACCCACAGGTGTGGCGAGCATGTAATGATCTGGGGCTCAGATCATTGGTTCTCCCTTCTCCCCTCTTTTCCCTCCCCTTCTCCCCTCTTTTCCCTCCCCTTCTCCCCTCCTTTCCTTCTCCCTCTCCCCTCCTTCCTTCTCCCCTCCCCTTGGCCGTCATTCGTCTCCTCCTCTTCCCCCCCCCCTGTCGCCCATTTGTCAGGGTCAAGAGGTTGACCTGAGGGTAGGGTGGTCGTGGATACCTTGGCTTCTCCCACTCAATTCCCCACTCAGATATTTCCCTCTCCACCCCCCCTCATCCCTCTCTGTCCCTCTCAGCAGCGGCCTTCCCCATACCAGGCAGAGTCAAATGTCCCTACTCCTATCTTAGAGGAGACAGGCTTGAACATAAATTATCAGTTTTGTAAACATTGCTCGCAGGTGCCTGGGCTCCATAGACGCCCTTGTCCCCCTTCTCTAGCTGGGGAGAGCTGACTCAATCTTCAGAAATTCATGTAGCTTTCCACGACAGATCAGTGAAGGTGATTGGCCTGAGATAAGGGCCAAGTCCTTATTGGCCCTAGAGAGCCAGACCTCAGGCCTACGTGTTAAATGGTTGGCCAGGGCCAAAATAATGGGTGGAGCCCTGGGGCTGTATTAGATGGTGGGAGGAGTAATCCTTCCCAGCAATAAGTTGGTAAAACCAAATTTCATCAGTGTGTCTTGGGAGTGTATTAGGAACAGGGCCGCAAGCCCGTATCCTCGGGGCTGAGGGCAGCCATCAACATCTTGGCCGTAGTGCTGGTATTTAAGGTAGAGTAGCACTTGAGTTTTTGTGTCCTCGGTAAATATCCATTGTGCCTCTAGGGAAAATAGAATAGGTGATGTGTTCAAATTGTCTTAGTTTACATGTTTCATAAAATAAATTGTATAGCTTGTCCAGTGGTATTCACTTAACTCCCCTTTGATATATTTTGCTACTTTGTCATTTTTAGGTGTTGTATTGGAAGCCCCCAGGTTCTCCTAACAATTAATAGATACTAAAGTTGCCCTTGGATTCAAATAAGTTAACGTAAATTACACAAACTAATTTTCCAAAATTTATTTCTGAAATTCATATTACCCGGAGTCCCATGGTTACTGATTCCTTGCCTTCCTGGGGGATCGGTGATTGACACATTCAGGTATGGTTGGTCAGGAAGGTGGTGGCAGTGTAAATGTGTTATGTTATTGTTTTTTTTTACTAATAACCCTTGTCCTTGGTGTATCTTCCTCATTTAATATTCCTCTTACATACGTGGCAGTCCAGTGAGGGGTCATGCTGGACTGTAACAGTGTTAAGCTGGGGTATTGAGTGAAGAAAGACGGAGAATTACAATAGAGAGCGTATAGTACGATTATGAGAGATCACAAGATAACAGGATTAATACTGGGGAACATCGGGTTATTACAATAGAGGCCGCGGTTATTACAGAGGGAAGCGGTCGTTACAATGGTAGCAGCGGTGTTTCAATAATTTCTTGACGATTATTGAAGCCTCACGCGCCTGTCCGTTCGGTTATGTTATGTGGTGAGGGTGCAGCCGGGGCCCATGAGATAGAGTCGACGGTAATCCTATGTGGTGCGATTCGCATAGAGTAGGCGATTCTAGGGTCGTGCGGGCTGGGAAGTTCAAGTATATACAGTAAGCGTATGCGCTAAGCAGGCAGTTTAGCGTGGAGGCCGCCTTGGGTAGTTGGACAGGGTATTATTTTTCTCGACCCTCTGCAACTACAGACAAGGGTGCTGCGTGGTGGTTTTCGCAGCAACAATTCTAGGTGTCGAATTGTCGGGGCGGGGAAGTATTAGGACGCTAATTATTATCCCCGAGGGCGTGGTAGGCGACCCAATCGCTAGATTTTTACGGTACAGCCATGAAGGTACCAAGAGTCACTGAGGGATGGTGTAGTAGATTCTCTAGCAACGGAATAACGGTGGTGTCGGACAGTTAGATCCGTCGGTTGTTCCGCATTCTAGTCTAACCGTTGACCGCGAAGGACAGGATTTTTTGGTACTGTCGGGATCTAGGTGGATGTGGTTACCTAGGCTTGGAGAAGCGACAGGGCGGGCCGGGACGGGACGGTTATAGGTTAAATCGAGATTTCCTTAAGTACTAAATTAAGTTCCCTGTATATTAAGTTCCTTTTCAGGTTAAGTATCCCTTCGTTAGTTAGTGTTTCCCCTTGTTTACGTAATTCTCGTATATAAGTGTTATTATTCTTTCTAAGTATTTGTTTTACATGTTTAAGTCTGGATTTTTGTTCGTATTGTGCAGTATTAATTCTTTGAGGGAATTACTAAAAGGTGAGTGGTTTACTGTGTTCAAGTGAAGTGCGGTGTATAAAGTGAAGTCAGTGAAAGAACTGAAATCAGTGAAATCGTGGAAAATTTTTGTGATGACGTTTTTCAAAGTCGCTTGGAAAATCTCAATTTCGGAATAAATTCTAGTTTTGTGCCTAGCTATACGATCATCGGGTCGTCAGTGTTAATTCAAGTGTGCGATTAAAGTGATCCGAGTGCGAACTTTGAGAGACCAAAAGTCGAATTTTGGTCATTTAAGCGAATTAGCGTTGGGACTCTGAATTTTCTAACGGTTTTACTCAGCGCCCAGTGTGACAGCGCTCAGTAATTGTTTGCGCTCAACCAAGTGTCTAAGTGTCTCGCGAGTAGTATATTTAGTTCAAGTGTTAAGCGAACTACACGTCGGTATTTAATTTATAATTTTGAGAAAAGAAATACTTGGTTAATTAAGAATTAGTGCGGAGACAACTTTCTGAGGATTAGGCTTCGTGACAGTGAGCGCATTTTCAATTTTTGTATACTTACCAACGTGTCCAAGTGGTTAGCGAGTGTTATACTCCGTTAAAGTAACAAGTCAACTACGCGCCAGTATTTAAATTATAATTTTGGGAAATTAATTACTAATTTTTACTTAAGGTTCAGCGCGACTCTGTAGCTGTGAGCGTCGCAGGTATCAGTGTATATTTCTCAGTATTCTACAACGCGACCGGCGGTGACCAAGTGTATGCTATGTAAACATCGAGTTCATACAATAACGTAAATAATTAATTTAACATTAATTTGGTTTAACTAATAATACTTATAATTATATCCGAGCGCCGCTGTTAGCGTCGGGCGTTACGGAATTAAAAATAATTGTTGAAGATATAAACATCGCGCCAGTGTTAAATTAACGTTACCGTCGTTCATTCCTAGTGCGCCTAAGATTTTCAAGAAAAATTTAAGAAATTCAGTTAACGTAAAGTGTTGTATTTATTGTGCGCTGGTGAACTAGACTGATTATTTTCGATAAATAAAAACAGAGTGGAAACTAAATTATTTACAGTAAATTCAGTGTAGTCCCTTTCGCGTAAATATTACTTGTATAATTTCAGTATATTTTGTTAAAGAATTCGGTAATTATCAATTTTCTAAGATTTATATTGGATTGGCATTTACAGACAAGAAAGTCGTACTATAATTATTTTTATATTTGCGTTACCAGTCCACTTCGAGTGTCTAATAAATATGGTGGAAATTAATTTCATTTTTTCAAGTTTATTCTAGTAGTCCGTTCATTTAATAATTAACGTAACCTTTTATGGAGATTATAAGTGCGCATATATAGTTTGTTCAACATCGTATACAGTGTTTGTTTCACAAGTGATGATTAGTAGTCGATGCCGGTTGCGTATTTCCATCTGTCCGCATATAAATTTTACGACTGAGAGAAGAGGATAATATGACTAAAGAAATTCATTCATTGGTGTAGCGTAGTCAGCGAGACTCTGACGCCGACAGCTGTCATCGTCTGTCAACGGGCGACGGTCCTCACTGGGGCTCGAGAAATCGATTAGGAAGGGTGGCGATATATGGTACTTCCGGTTTGGTCACACGGAACATTTTTACCAAGGATTGAGGTTAGGAAACATTTTGTGTTTTGCTAGAAGTTATGGATGAAACCAAATCGTGCGGTAAAAGTTCACCCTGATCCGACGACGGGTCTTGAAGTTACGTCGTGGGGTGAAAATGTTTTTTATCAATGAATGGACAATGTATACAGACGCACCCTCCCCAATACCCCATCCTTACCCAAGCACCCCTCCCTGCCTACAACCCCAACCTCAAACCCTCCCTACCTACAACCCCATTCCCCAACCTTACCTCCAGGCCAACCCATGCCCACCCCAATCCCTGGCAGTCCCATACCAACCCCAGCCAAATACCACCCAACCCCTTGTCGACGCGTTATTGGAATTGTGGAAAACTACATTTCCCTCGCAACTCCCACCCTTACAACCCCCTGTTTACAACCCCCCTCCACAACCCACCCCCGGCCTGCCCTCGCCCTCCCACCTAACCACCCAACCCATCCAACCAACCCCTCCTGTTCCCCACCCTACCCCCTCCATTAATCCTACACCTTGCTCCTCACCTCCCCTCCATCCCTCTTCCCCCCCTACTCCCATTCCTAGTGTCGCCTCTACAGAAGTTGCTGGGGAATGTAGCCAGCGGGTTTCTGGGACACGTAAAATTGGTGATGAAATTTGTTGGAAGTGTCATGGCCGAGGCCATTACAGGTATGTGTGCACGAGCACACGGGTCAAGGGTGACCCAGAACAGATCAGCACGTTGGCTGGCAGACCTACGTTTGAGATGACGGTTGAAGGTGTGAGATTGACAGTTTTTGTGGACACCGGAAGTCAAGCAACGCTCATTAAAAAGTCAGCCTTCAGCACACTTAAAGAGACACGCCTTAAGCGTTGTGGGAAGCATTTAACAGCAGTGAATGGTCAACATATTAATATCTTGGGCCAGGCCACTCTCAATTTTGAAGTGGGTAAGGGAGAAGCTTACCCACACAATTGCACGGTTGTCGAGAATCTTGCATTCCCGGGTCAGATTTTGTTGGGAATGGATTTTCTGGGACGAGTTAACTTTTCTTTGTCGGCTCAAGAGGGAGCAAGGAAGTGCAGATTGAAGTTGGGTCAGGTAGTTTATCCCATTAAAATGGTAGATCATCCACCAGTAATTGCTTCCATTAGTAAGAAACAGAAGTACAACTGTCACTACCCTAAGTTGTTGTTTAAGTCTCTTCCAGACCCAGATAAGAAATCATGTGGTTTACATGCCTTGGTGAAACAATGTTGCCCACCACATTCAGTTAAATTCATTAAAGTATCAGTGGGACGTCACATTACACCAGGTACCACTCTTCAGGTGGCTGGGAGATGTGACAGGTTGTTGATCCCTCATCATTTGATCACAGTGCTTGATAAAGGTGCCCTTATTCCAGTTGTCAATCTCTCGCACAAAACCTATCGTTTCAGGGCAGGTGATAGGGTGTCTCAGGCTACAATTGTAGAAAATACAGGAATTTTTCAGTATCAAAGCCAGGAGATGCCAGCCACCATAGCACAATGTAGTGCACTTAATGTTACACAAAGTAGTACACAAGGGAAACACAAGACCGAGACAGGGAAAAGTAGTAATATTCAAGAAGTTGATAAGTTAATCTCGGCTCTGGATTTGCAACATGTGCAACAGTCAGATAGGAAACTTTTGAGAGGGATTTTACGTAAATTCCCGAGACTGTTTGCAACAGAAGACGATCAGATCGGGCTTCTGGATAGGATCGAGCATGTTATTCCTACAGGTGATCATCCTCCTATTTACACCCGTCAATGGAGACTTCCGGAACGGGCGAAGGAAGTAATTAGGGATGAGTGTCAGAAAATGTTGAGACAGGATGTGATAGAGCCTAGTACATCACCATGGTTGTCGCCAGTGGTGTTGGTACGTAAACCGGATGGTAGTTATAGGTTTTGTGTTGACTACCGAAAGATCAACGAAATTACTAAAGGTGATGTGTATCCTTTGCCACGGATACAAGAAATAATAGATCAGTTTGGGGCAGCCAAATACTTTTCCACTCTGGATGCGAAATCTGCGTATTGGGCCATCCCAGTTGCTGAGAAAGATCGAGAAAAGACCGCCTTCTCTGATGGGGTTCATACTTATCAATTCAAGCGGATGCCTTTCGGGTTAAAGACAGCGCCTTCATCATTTCAGAGGGCAATTAATTATATCCTCAGTCCAGTCTTGGGGAGGCACTCGTTAGCGTACCTGGATGATGTGGTTATCTACTCCAGGACGTTTGATGAGCACTTACGAGATTTGACTGAGACGTTGGCATTGTTAGATAAGGCGGGGTTCAAACTTAACGTGAGTAAGTGCACTCTGGCATCTCAGAAATTCAAGTTTCTGGGATTCCAGGTGAGCACAGACGGTATCCGACCTGACCCCGACTCCTGTCGTGCCATTGCTGACATGCCTACACCTAAGACAGCAAAGAATGTTCGAAGGTTTCTGGGGGCAGCCGGATATTTCCGTCGCCACATTGAGGGTTTTGCAAGTACAACAGCACCGTTAACTGAGCTCACTAAGAAAAATGTTAAATTCGTTTGGAAACCTGAGCATGATAACGCTTATGCAAAATTAAAAAGTCAACTCATTACCACCCCAGTCTTGGCAGTACCGGATTTTGATAAGGAGTGGGAAGTACACACTGACGCCAGTGGCATAGCTATTGGTGGGTGCTTAATGCAACGTGATAATGACAATCTTCCTCACCCAGTGGCATATTTCAGCAGGAAGGTTAAGGGTCCGGAGGTCCGCTATTCTGCAACGGATAGGGAGGCTTTGGCTGTGGTAGAAAGTGTCAGGTACTTTGAACCGTATCTTTTCCAACGTCACTTTGTCATTTATACGGATCACAGGGCGTTGACTCATATTTTTAAGAAAAGAACAAAGTGCCCTCGCATGTCACGTTGGTCTCATGAACTAGCTGCTCACTCATTCCAAATACTTTACAAGCCTGGTCCATCACATGTTGTGCCAGACACTTTGAGTAGAAACATTGCTACTATTAACGTAAATCTTAACATTGAAAATATTTCCAGTGAGAAAATGCGAGAATTCCAGATGAACGAACCAAGGTGGAAGGAAATTATTGAACTTTTGGAGGGAGGAAAATATCCGTCGAAGAAACGTAATTTAGCAATTCATGATTTTGAAATGAGGGATGGGGTCTTATTTTATGTAAAGGGACAGCAGGATCGTGCAGTTTTTCAGTTGGTTATCCCAGAGGTGTTGAAGAAGTCGGCGTTGAAACTCGCACATGCGTCTAAGATTGCAGGTCATCCGGGGATTTTTAAAACTCACATGAAAGCCAAGTCACTCTTTTTCTTCCCCGGTATGTTAACAGAGGTCATTAACTTCGTTAAGTCCTGTGGTCACTGTCAAAGGAGGAAAGGTACCCTTAAGGTACAAGCTCCATTGCAAGAATTCCCAGAAATTTTGGAACCTTTAGATCGGGTGGGGGCTGATCTGATTGATCTGCATCACAGTCATTCAGGAAACCGTTACGTATTGGTGTTGGTAGACCACCTGTCCAGGTACACCACACTGATTGCATTGCCTCAGAAGGATTCACGAACTGTTGCAAAGGCGTTCTTAGATAGGTTCGTCACTGTATTCGGTCCCCCTAAAGTGTTAGTTTCTGACCGAGGTCAGGAATTTAATGGGAATATTTTTAGAGAAGTATGTAAAATTATAGAAACCACTTCAGCATTCACGACGGCTTATCACCCTCAGGCTAACGGCATGACAGAACGGACGAACCGGTCAGTTAAAGATATGCTTGCAATTCTTGCAGAGCATGATGCCAATTCGTGGGACGAACAACTCCCCTATGTCCAGTTGGCTCTGAACACTGCCATCCATCGATCCATTAACACCCAACCCCTTTTGCTGTTCACAGGGCATTCATGTAATTTCCCGTCAGGTCTGCTTAACAGACATAATATTGTATATGGGGAAGATTACCCATCAGAAGTTTTAAATAAGATGAAAAATGCATGGAGAATTGCAGCCAGGGCTTCCAAGACAGCACGAGACCGCTATGCTCAGCATTATGACAAGAAGGTACGACCTCTTGAGTTGAAAGTTGGGAGTCTTGTGTTGAGAGTTAATGAGGCGGCTCCTGCCAATCAGAGTAGGAAACTTGCACCTAGATGGCGGGGCCCTTACCGGGTAATTGAAAGAAAAGGTCCGGTTAATTTTGTTATTAAAGGTATTTTTGAAGACCAAGTTGAGAGAACGATTCACATTAATAAATTAAAACCTTATCACGCGAGGGAGGAACTAGAGCTGCCTTCAGCAAGTCTAATTCCTGACCTGTCTAATGATCCAAGTGCTGAGTCAGATGATGAGGATGACCTTCTGTCAGATCTCATCAGTAGTCAAGTTCAATCTTGTCACCCTATGGTAACGAGGTCGCGAGCTGTACAGTAAATTGTTAATGATCTCCCCTAGTCAGCGAGCACTTTCAGTTCTGAGCGAGCACCCACAGGTGTGAATAAGCACCCACAGGTGTGAGCGAGCACCCACAGGTGTGAGCGAGCACCCACAGGTGTGATCGAGCACCCACAGGTGTGAGCGGGCACCCACAGGTGTGAGCGGGCACCCACAGGTGTGAGCGGGAACCCACAGGTGTGAGCGGGCACCCACAGGTCTGAGCGGGCACCCACAGGTCTGAGTGGGCACCCACAGGTCTGAGCGGGCACCCACAAGTCTGAGCGGGCACCCACAGGTCTGAGCGGGCACCCACAGGTCTGAGCGGGCACCCACAGGTGTGAGCGAGCACCCACAGGTGTGAGCGGGCACCCATAAATGTGAGCGGGCACCCACAGGTGTGAGCGGGCACCACAGGTCTGAGCGGGCACCCACAGGTCTGAGCGGGCACCCACAGGTCTGAGCGGGCACCCACAGGTCTGAGCGGGCACCAGCAGGTCTGAGCGGGCACCCACAGGTGTTAGCGGGCACCCACAGGTGTGAGCGAGCACCCACAGGTGTGAGCGAGCACACACAGGTGTGAGCGAGCACCCACAGTTGTGAGCGAGCACCCACAGGTGTGAGTGAGCACCCACAGGTGTGAGCGAGCACCCACAGGTGTGAATAAGCACCAACAGGTGTGAGAGAGCACCCACAGCTGTGGCGAGCACCCACAGGTGTGAGCTAGCACACACAGGTGTGAGCGAGCACCCACAGGTGTGAGCGAGCACCCACAGGTGTGACCGAGCACCCACAGGTGTGACCGAGCACCCACAGGTGTGACCGAGCACCCACAGGTGTGAGCGAGCACCCTCAGTTCTGAGAGAACACCCACAGGTGTGAATAAGCACCCACAGGTGTGAGCGAGCACCCACAGGTGTGAGCGAGCACCCACAGGTGTGAGCAAGCACCCACAGGTGTGAGCGAGCACCCACAGGTGTGAGCGAGCACACACAGGTGTGAGCGAGAACCCACTGGTCTGAGCAAGAACCCACTGGTCTGAGCGAGCACCCACAGATGTGAATAAGCACCCACAGGTGTGAGAGAGAACCCACAGATGTGGCGTGCACCCACAGGTGTGAGAGAGCACCCACAGGTGTGGCGTGCACCCACAGGTGTGAGCGAGCACTCACAGGTGTGAGCGAGCACCCACAGGTGTGAGCGAGCACCCACAGGTGTGAGCGAGCACCCACAGGTGTTAGCGAGCACCCTCAGTTCTGAGCGAGCACCCACAGGTGAGAATAAGCACTCACAGGTGTGTGCGAGCACCAACAGGTGTGAGCGAGCACCCACAGGTGTGAGCGAGCACCCACAGGTGTGAGCGAGCACCCAAAGGTGTGAGCGAGCACCCACAGGTGTGAGCGAGCACAAACAGGTTTGAGCGGGCACCCACAGGTGTGACCTGGCACCCACAGGTCTGAGCGGGCACCCACAGGTCTGAGCGGGCACCCACAGGTCTGAGCGGGCACCCACAAGTCTGAGACGGGCACCCACAGGTGTGAGCGGGCACCCACAGGTGTGGGCGAGCTCCCACAGGTGTGATCGAGCACCCACAGGTGTGAGCGGGCACCCACAGGTGTGAGCGGGCACCCAAAGGTGTGAGCGGGCACCCACAGGTGTGAACGGGTACCCACAGGTCTGAGCGGGAAGCCACAGGTCTGAGCGGGCACCCACAGGTCTGAGCGGGCACCCACAGGTCAGAGCGGGCACCCACAGGTCTGGGCGGGCACCCACAGGTCTGAGCGGGCACCCACAGGTGTGAGCGGGCACCTACAGGTCTGAGCGGGCACCCACAGGTCTGAGCGGGCACCCACAGGTCTAAGCGGGCACCCACAGGTGTGAGCGAGCACCCACAGGTGTGAGCGAGCACCCAAAGGTGTGAGCGAGCACCCACAGGTGTGAGCGAGCACCCACAGGTGTGAATAAGCACCCACAGGTGTGAGTGAGCACCCACAGGTGTGGCGAGCACCCACAGGTGTGAGCTAGCACCCACAGGTGTGGGCGAGCACCAACAGGTGTGAGCGAGCACCCACAGGTGTGAGCGGGCACCCACAGGTCTGAGCGGGCACCCACAGGTCTGAGCGGGCACCCACAGGTGTGAGCGGGCACCCACAAGTCTGAGCGGGCACCCACAGGTGTGAGCGGGCACCCACAGGTCTGAGCGGGAACCCACAGGTCTGAGCGGGCACCCACAGGTCTGAGCGGGCACCCACAGGTCAGAGCGGGCACCCACAGGTCTGAGCGGGCACCCACAGGTCTGAGCGGGCACCCACAGGTCTGAGCGGGCACCCACAGGTCTGAGCGGGCACCCACAGGTGTGAGCGAGCACCCACAGGTGTGAGCGAGCACCCACAGGTGTGAATAAGCACCCACAGGTGTGAGTGAGCACCCACAGTTGTGGCGAGCACCCACAGGTGTGAGCTAGCACCCACAGGTGTGAGCGAGCACCCACAGGTGTGAGCGAGCACCCACAGGTGTGAAGGAGCACCCACAGATGTGACCGAGCACCCACAGGTGTGAATAAGCACCCACAGGTATGAATAAGCACCCACAGGTGTGAATAAGCACCCACAGGTGTGAGCGAGCACCCACAGGTGTGAGCGAGCACCCACAGGTGTGAGCCGGCACCCACAGGTCTGAGCGAGCACCCACAGGTGTGAGCGGGCACCCACAAGTTATGAGCGAGCACCCACAGGTTTGAGCGAGCACAAACAGGTTTGAGCGGGCACCCACAGGTGTGACCTGGCACCCACAGGTCTGAGCGGGCACCCACAGGTCTGACCGGGCACCCACAGGTCTGAGCGGGCACCCACAGGTCTGAGCGGGCACCGACAGGTCTGAGCGGGCACCCACAGGTGTGGGCGAGCACCCACAGGTGTGAGCGAGCACCCATAGGTGTGAGCGAGCATCCACAGGTGTGAGCGAGCACCCACAGGTCTGAGTGAGCACCCACAGGTCTGAGCGAGCACCCACTGGTCTTATCGAGCACCCACAGGTGTGAATAAGCACCCTCAGGTCTGAGCGAGCACTCACAGGTGTGAGCGAGCACCCACAGGTGTGATCGAGCACCCACAGGTGTGAGCGGGCACCCACAGGTGTGAGCGGGCACCCACAGGTGTGAGCGGGCACCCACAGGTCTGAGCGGGCACCCACAGGTCTGAGCGGGAACCCACAGGTTTTAGCGGGCACCCACAGGTCTGAGCGGGCACCCACAGGTCAGAGCGGGCACCCACAGGTCTGAGCGGGCACCCACAGGTCTGAGCGGGCACCAACAGGTCTGAGCGGGCACCTACAGGTCTGAGCGGGCACCCGCAGGTCTGAGCGGGCACCCACAGGTCTGAGCGGGCACCCACAGGTGTGAGCGAGCACCCACAGGTGTGAGCGAGCACCCACAGGTGTGAGCGAGCACCCACAGGTGTGAGCGAGCACCCACAGGTGTGAATAAGCACCCACAGGTGTGAGTGAGCACCCACAGGTGTGGCGAGCACCCACAGGTGTGAGCTAGCACCCACAGGTGTGAGCGAGCACCCACAGGTGTGAGCGAGCACCCACAGGTGTGAAGGAACACCCACAGGTGTGACTCAGCACCCACAGGTGTGAATAAGCACCCACAGGTGTGAATAAGCACCCACAGGTGTGAATAAGCACCCACAGGTGTGAGCGAGCACCCACAGGTGTGAGCGAGCACCCACAGGTGTGAGCGAGCACCCACAGGTGTGAGCCGGCACCCACAGGTCTGAGCGAGCACCCACAGGTGTGAGCGGGCACCCACAAGTCTGAGCGAGCACCCACAGGTTTGAGCGAGCACAAACAGGTTTGAGCGGGCACCCACAGGTGTGACCTGGCACCCACAGGTCTGAGCGGGCACCCACAGGTCTGAGCGGGCACCCACAGGTCTGAGCGGGCACGCACAGGTCTGAGCGGGCACCGACAGGTCTAAGCAGGCACCCACAGGTTTGGGCGAGCACCCACAGGTGTGAGCGAGCACCCATAGGTGTGAGCGAGCATCCACAGGTGTGAGCGAGCACCCACAGGTCTGAGCGAGCACCCACAGGTCTGAGCGAGCACCCACAGGTCTTAGCGAGCACCCACAGGTGTGAATAAGCACCCTCAGGTCTGAGCGAGCACTCACAGGTGTGAGCGAGCACCCATAGGTGTGATCGAGCACCCACAGGAGTGAGCGGGCACCCACAGGTGTGAGCGGGCACCCATAGGTGTGAGCGGGCACCCACAGGTCTGAGCGGGCACCCACAGGTCTGAGCGGGAACCCACAGGTTTTAGCGGGCACCCACAGGTCTGAGCGGGCACCCACAGGTCAGAGCGGGCACCCACAGGTCTGAGCGGGCACCCACAGGTCTGAGCGGGCACCCACAGGTCTGAGCGGGCACCCACAGGTCTGAGCGGGCACCCACAGGTCTGAGCGGGCACCCACAGGTCTGAGCGGGCACCCACAGGTGTGGGCGAGCACCCACAGGTGTGAGCGAGCACCCATAGGTGTGAGCGAGCATCCACAGGTGTGAGCGAGCACCCACAGGTGTGAGCGAGCACCCACAGGTCTGAGCGAGCACCCACAGGTCTGAGCGAGCACCCACAGGTGTGAATAAGCACCCTCAGGTCTGAGCGAGCACCCACAGGTGTGAGCGAGCACCCACAGGTGTGATCGAGCACCCACAGGTGTGAGCGGGCACCCACAGGTGTGAGCGGGCACCCACATGTGTGAGCGGGCACCCACAGGTGTGAGCGGGCACCCACAGGTCTGAGCGGGAACCCACAGGTTTTAGCGGGCACCCACAGGTCTGAGCGGGCACCCACAGGTCAGAGCGGGCACCCACAGGTCTGAGCAGGCACCCACAGGTCTGAGCGGGCACCCACAGGTCTGAGCGGGCACCTACAGGTCTAAGCGGGCACCCACAGGTCTGAGCGGGCACCCACAGGTCTGAGCGGGCACCCACAGGTCTGAGCGGGCACCCACAGGTGTAAGCGGGCACCCACAGGTGTGAGCGAGCACCCACAGGTGTTAGCGAGCATCCACAGGTGTGAGCGAGAACCCACTGGTCTGAGCGAGCACCCACAGGCCTGAGCGGCACCCACAGGTCTGAGCGAGCACCCACAGGTTTGAGCGAGCACCCACAGGTGTGAGCGAGTACCCACAGGTGTGAGCGAGCACCCACAGGTGTGAGCGAGCACCCACAGGTGTGAGCGAGCACCCACAGGTGTGAGCGAGAACCCACTGGTCTGAGCGAGAACCCACTGGTCTGAGCGAGCACCCACAGGTGTAAGCGAGCACCCACAGGTCTAAGCGGGCACCCACAGGTGTGAGCGGGCACCCACAGGTCTGAGCGGGCACCCACAGGTCTGAGCGGGCACCCACAGGTCTAAGCGGGCACCCACAGGTGTGAGCGAGCACCCACAGGTGTGAGCGAGCACCCACAGGTGTGAGCTAGCACCCACAGGTGTGAGCGAGCACCCACAGGTGTGAGCGAGCACCCAAAGGTGTGAGCGAGCACCCACAGGTGTGAGCGAGCATACACATGTGTGAGCGAGCACCCACAGGAGTGAGCGAGAACCCACAGGTCTGAGCGAGAACCCACTGGTCTGAGCGAGCACCCACAGGTGTAAGCGAGCACCCACAGGTCTAAGCGGGCACCCACAGGTGTGAGCGGGCACCCACAGGTCTGAGCGGGCACCCACAGGTCTGAGCGGGCACCCATAGGTCTAAGCGGGCACCCACAGGTGTGAGCGAGCACCCACAGGTGTGAGCGAGCACCCACAGGTGTGAGCGAGCACCCACATGTCTGAGCGAGCACCCACAGGTCTGAGCGAGCACCCACAGGTGTGATCGAGCACCCACAGGTGTGAGCGGACACCCACAGGTGTGAGCGGGCACCCACAGGTGTGAGCGGGCACCCACAGGTCTGAGCGGGCACCCACAGGTGTGAGCGGGCACCCACAGGTCTGAGCGGGAAGCCACAGGTCTGAGCGGGCACCCACAGGTCTGAGCGGGCACCCACAGGTCAGAGCGGGCACCCACAGGTCTGAGCGGGCACCCACAGGTCTGAGCGGGCACCCACAGGTCTGAGCGGGCACCTACAGGTCTGTGCGGGCACCCACAGGTCTGAGCGGGAACCCACAGGTCTGAGCGGGCACCCACAGGTGTGAGCGAGCACCCACAGGTGTGAGCGGGCACCACAGGTCTGAGCGGGCACCCACAGGTCTGAGCGGGCACCCACAGGTCTGAGCGGGCACCCACAGGTCTGAGCGGGCACCCGCAGGTCTGAGCGGGCACCCACAGGTGTTAGCGGGCACCCACAGGTGTGAGCGAGCACCCACAGGTGTGAGCGAGCACACACAGGTGTGAGCGAGCACCCACAGTTGTGAGCGAGCACCCACAGGTGTGAGGGAGCACCCACAGGTGTGAGCGAGCACCCACAGGTGTGAATAAGCACCAACAGGTGTGAGAGAGCACCCACAGCTGTGGCGAGCACCCACAGGTGTGAGCTAGCACACACAGGTGTGAGCGAGCACCCACAGGTGTGAGCGAGCACCCACAGGTGTGACCGAGCACCCACAGGTGTGACCGAGCACCCACAGGTGTGACCGAGCACCCACAGGTGTGAGCGAGCACCCTCAGTTCTGAGAGAACACCCACAGGTGTGAATAAGCACCCACAGGTGTGAGCGAGCACCCACAGGTGTGAGCGAGCACCCACAGGTGTGAGCAAGCACCCACAGGTGTGAGCGAGCACCCAAAGGTGTGAGCGAGCACACACAGGTGTGAGCGAGCACCCACAGGTGTGAGCGAGCACCCACAGGTGTGAGCGAGCACCCACAGGTGTGAGCGAGAACCCACTGGTCTGAGCAAGAACCCACTGGTCTGAGCGAGCACCCACAGATGTGAATAAGCACCCACAGGTGTGAGAGAGAACCCACAGATGTGGCGTGCACCCACAGGTGTGAGAGAGCACCCACAGGTGTGGCGTGCACCCACAGGTGTGAGCGAGCACTCACAGGTGTGAGCGAGCACCCACAGGTGTGAGCGAGCACCCACAGGTGTGAGCGAGCACCCACAGGTGTGAGCGAGCACCCTCAGTTCTGAGCGAGCACCCACAGGTGAGAATAAGCACTCACAGGTGTGTGCGAGCACCAACAGGTGTGAGCGAGCACCCACAGGTGTGAGCGAGCACCCACAGGTGTGAGCGAGCACCCACAGGTGTGAGCGAGCACCCACAGGCCAAAGCGAGCACCCACAGGTTTGAGCGAGCACAAACAGGTTTGAGCGGGCACCCACAGGTGTGACCTGGCACCCACAGGTCTGAGCGGGCACCCACAGGTCTGAGCGGGCACCCACAGGTCTGAGCGGGCACCCACAAGTCTGAGCGGGCACCCACAGGTGTGAGCGGGCACCCACAGGTGTGGGCGAGCTCCCACAGGTGTGATCGAGCACCCACAGGTGTGAGCGGGCACCCACAGGTGTGAGCGGGCACCCAAAGGTGTGAGCGGGCACCCACAGGTGTGAACGGGTACCCACAGGTCTGAGCGGGAAGCCACAGGTCTGAGCGGGCACCCACAGGTCTGAGCGGGCACCCACAGGTCAGAGCGGGCACCCACAGGTCTGGGCGGGCACCCACAGGTCTGAGCGGGCACCCACAGGTGTGAGCGGGCACCTACAGGTCTGAGCGGGCACCCACAGGTCTGAGCGGGCACCCACAGGTCTAAGCGGGCACCCACAGGTGTGAGCGAGCACCCACAGGTGTGAGCGAGCACCCAAAGGTGTGAGCGAGCACCCACAGGTGTGAGCGAGCACCCACAGGTGTGAATAAGCACCCACAGGTGTGAGTGAGCACCCACAGGTGTGGCGAGCACCCACAGGTGTGAGCTAGCACCCACAGGTGTGGGCGAGCACCAACAGGTGTGAGCGGGCACCCACAGGTCTGAGCGGGCACCCACAAGTCTGAGCGGGCACCCACAGGTGTGAGCGGGCACCCACAGGTCTGAGCGGGAACCCACAGGTCTGAGCGGGCACCCACAGGTCTGAGCGGGCACCCACAGGTCAGAGCGGGCACCCACAGGTCTGAGCGGGCACCCACAGGTCTGAGCGGGCACCCACAGGTCTGAGCGGGCACCTACAGGTCTGAGCGGGCACCCACAGGTCTGAGCGGGCACCCACAGGTCTGAGCGGGCACCCACAGGTGTGAGCGAGCACCCACAGGTGTGAGCGAGCACCCACAGGTGTGAATAAGCACCCACAGGTGTGAGTGAGCACCCACAGTTGTGGCGAGCACCCACAGGTGTGAGCTTGCACCCACAGGTGTGAGCGAGCACCCACAGGTGTGAGCGAGCACCCACAGGTGTGAAGGAGCACCCACAGGTGTGACCGAGCACCCACAGGTGTGAATAAGCACCCACAGGTATGAATAAGCACCCACAGGTGTGAATAAGCACCCACAGGTGTGAGCGAGCACCCACAGGTGTGAGCGAGCACCCACAGGTGTGAGCCGGCACCCACAGGTCTGAGCGAGCACCCACAGGTGTGAGCGGGCACCCACAAGTTATGAGCGAGCACCCACAGGTTTGAGCGAGCACAAACAGGTTTGAGCGGGCACCCACAGGTGTGACCTGGCACCCACAGGTCTGAGCGGGCACCCACAGGTCTGACCGGGCACCCACAGGTCTGAGCGGGCACCCACAGGTCTGAGCGGGCACCGACAGGTCTGAGCGGGCACCCACAGGTGTGGGCGAGCACCCACAGGTGTGAGCGAGCACCCATAGGTGTGAGCGAGCATCCACAGGTGTGAGCGAGCACCCACAGGTCTGAGTGAGCACCCACAGGTCTGAGCGAGCACCCACTGGTCTTATCGAGCACCCACAGGTGTGAATAAGCACCCTCAGGTCTGAGCGAGCACTCACAGGTGTGAGCGAGCACCCACAGGTGTGATCGAGCACCCACAGGTGTGAGCGGGCACCCACAGGTGTGAGCGGGCACCCACAGGTGTGAGCGGGCACCCACAGGTCTGAGCGGGCACCCACAGGTCTGAGCGGGAACCCACAGGTTTTAGCGGGCACCCACAGGTCTGAGCGGGCACCCACAGGTCAGAGCGGGCACCCACAGGTCTGAGCGGGCACCCACAGGTCTGAGCGGGCACCAACAGGTCTGAGCGGGCACCTACAGGTCTGAGCGGGCACCCACAGGTCTGAGCGGGCACCCACAGGTCTGAGCGGGCACCCACAGGTGTGAGCGAGCACCCACAGGTGTGAGCGAGCACCCACAGGTGTGAGCGAGCACCCACAGGTGTGAGCGAGCACCCACAGGTGTGAATAAGCACCCACAGGTGTGAGTGAGCACCCACAGGTGTGGCGAGCACCCACAGGTGTGAGCTAGCACCCACAGGTGTGAGCGAGCACCCACAGGTGTGAGCGAGCACCCACTGGTGTGAAGGAACACCCACAGGTGTGACTGAGCACCCACAGGTGTGAATAAGCACCCACAGGTGTGAATAAGCACCCACAGGTGTGAATAAGCACCCACAGGTGTGAGCGAGCACCCACAGGTGTGAGCGAGCACCCACAGGTGTGAGCGAGCACCCACAGGTGTGAGCCGGTACCCACAGGTCTGAGCGAGCACCCACAGGTGTGAGCGGGCACCCACAAGTCTGAGCGAGCACCCACAGGTTTGAGCGAGCACAAACAGGTTTGAGCGGGCACCCACAGGTGTGACCTGGCACCCACAGGTCTGAGCGGGCACCCACAGGTCTGAGCGGGCACCCACAGGTCTGAGCGGGCACCCACAGGTCTGAGCGGGCACCGACAGGTCTGAGCAGGCACCCACAGGTTTGGGCGAGCACCCACAGGTGTGAGCGAGCACCCATTGGTGTGAGCGAGCATCCACAGGTGTGAGCGAGCACCCACAGGTCTGAGCGAGCACCCACAGGTCTGAGCGAGCACCCACAGGTCTTAGCGAGCACCCACAGGTGTGAATAAGCACCCTCAGGTCTGAGCGAGCACTCACAGGTGTGAGCGAGCACCCATAGGTGTGATCGAGCACCCACAGGAGTGAGCGGGCACCCACAGGTGTGAGCGGGCACCCATAGGTGTGAGCGGGCACCCACAGGTCTGAGCGGGCACCCACAGGTCTGAGCGGGAACCCACAGGTTTTAGCGGGCACCCACAGGTCTGAGCGGGCACCCACAGGTCAGAGCGGGCACCCACAGGTCTGAGCGGGCACCCACAGGTCTGAGCGGGCACCCACAGGTCTGAGCGGGCACCCACAGGTCTGAGCGGGCACCCACAGGTCTGAGCGGGCACCCACAGGTCTGAGCGGGCACCCACAGGTGTGGGCGAGCACCCACAGGTGTGAGCGAGCACCCATAGGTGTGAGCGAGCATCCACAGGTGTGAGCGAGCACCCACAGGTGTGAGCGAGCACCCACAGGTCTGAGCGAGCACCCACAGGTCTGAGCGAGCACCCACAGGTGTGAATAAACACCCTCAGGTCTGAGCGAGCACCCACAGGTGTGAGCGAGCACCCACAGGTGTGATCGAGCACCCACAGGTGTGAGCGGGCACCCACAGGTGTGAGCGGGCACCCACATGTGTGAGCGGGCACCCACAGGTGTGAGCGGGCACCCACAGGTCTGAGCGGGAACCCACAGGTTTTAGCGGGCACCCACAGGTCTGAGCGGGCACCCACAGGTCAGAGCGGGCACCCACAGGTCTGAGCAGGCACCCACAGGTCTGAGCGGGCACCCACAGGTCTGAGCGGGCACCTACAGGTCTAAGCGGGCACCCACAGGTCTGAGCGGGCACCCACAGGTCTGAGCGGGCACCCACAGGTCTGAGCGGGCACCCACAGGTGTAAGCGGGCACCCACAGGTGTGAGCGAGCACCCACAGGTGTTAGCGAGCATCCACAGGTGTGAGCGAGAACCCACTGGTCTGAGCGAGCACCCACAGGCCTGAGCGGCACCCACAGGTCTGAGCGAGCACCCACAGGTTTGAGCGAGCACCCACAGGTGTGAGCGAGTACCCACAGGTGTGAGCGAGCACCCACAGGTGTGAGCGAGCACCCACAGGTGTGAGCGAGCACCCACAGGTGTGAGCGAGAACCCACTGGTCTGAGCGAGAACCCACTGGTCTGAGCGAGCACCCACAGGTGTAAGCGAGCACCCACAGGTCTAAGCGGGCACCCACAGGTGTGAGCGGGCACCCACAGGTGTGAGCGGGCACCCACAGGTCTGAGCGGGCACCCACAGGTCTAAGCGGGCACCCACAGGTGTGAGCGAGCACCCACAGGTGTGAGCGAGCACCCACAGGTCTGAGCGGGCACCCACAGGTCTGAGCGGGCACCGACAGGTCTGAGCAGGCACCCACAGGTTTGGGCGAGCACCCACAGGTGTGAGCGAGCACCCATAGGTGTGAGCGAGCATCCACAGGTGTGAGCGAGCACCCACAGGTCTGAGCGAGCACCCACAGGTCTGAGCGAGCACCCACAGGTCTTAGCGAGCACCCACAGGTGTGAATAAGCACCCTCAGGTCTGAGCGAGCACTCACAGGTGTGAGCGAGCACCCATAGGTGTGATCGAGCACCCACAGGAGTGAGCGGGCACCCACAGGTGTGAGCGGGCACCCATAGGTGTGAGCGGGCACCCACAGGTCTGAGCGGGCACCCACAGGTCTGAGCGGGAACCCACAGGTTTTAGCGGGCACCCACAGGTCTGAGCGGGCACCCACAGGTCAGAGCGGGCACCCACAGGTCTGAGCGGGCACCCACAGGTCTGAGCGGGCACCCACAGGTCTGAGCGGGCACCCACAGGTCTGAGCGGGCACCCACAGGTCTGAGCGGGCACCCACAGGTCTGAGCGGGCACCCACAGGTGTGGGCGAGCACCCACAGGTGTAAGCGAGCACCCATAGGTGTGAGCGAGCATCCACAGGTGTGAGCGAGCACCCACAGGTGTGAGCGAGCACCCACAGGTCTGAGCGAGCACCCACAGGTCTGAGCGAGCACCCACAGGTGTGAATAAGCACCCTCAGGTCTGAGCGAGCACCCACAGGTGTGAGCGAGCACCCACAGGTGTGATCGAGCACCCACAGGTGTGAGCGGGCACCCACAGGTGTGAGCGGGCACCCACATGTGTGAGCGGGCACCCACAGGTGTGAGCGGGCACCCACAGGTCTGAGCGGGAACCCACAGGTTTTAGCGGGCACCCACAGGTCTGAGCGGGCACCCACAGGTCAGAGCGGGCACCCACAGGTCTGAGCATGCACCCACAGGTCTGAGCGGGCACCCACAGGTCTGAGCGGGCACCTACAGGTCTAAGCGGGCACCCACAGGTCTGAGCGGGCACCCACAGGTCTGAGCGGGCACCCACAGGTCTGAGCGGGCACCCACAGGTGTAAGCGGGCACCCACAGGTGTGAGCGAGCACCCACAGGTGTTAGCGAGCATCCACAGGTGTGAGCGAGAACCCACTGGTCTGAGCGAGCACCCACAGGCCTGAGCGGCACCCA
>NC_091233.1:23789590-23805045 GCF_040958095.1 Procambarus clarkii | reverse complement strand
GAGCGGGCACCCACAGGTGTGACCTGGCACCCACAGGTCTGAGCGGGCACCCACAGGTCTGAGCGGGCACCCACAGGTCTGAGCGGGCACCCACAGGTCTGAGCGGGCACCCACAGGTCTGAGCGGGCACCCACAGGTGTGGGCGAGCACCCACAGGTGTGAGCGAGCACCCATAGGTGTGAGCGAGCATCCACAGGTGTGAGCGAGCACCCACAGGTCTGAGCGAGCACCCACAGGTGTGAATAAGCACCCTCAGGTGTGAGCGAGCACCCACAGGTGTGAGCGAGCACCCACAGTTGTGATCGAGCACCCACTGGTGTGAGCGGGCACCCACAAGTGTGAGCGGGCACCCACAGGTGTGATCGGGCACCCACTGGTGTGAGCGGGCACCCACAGGTGTGAGCGGGAACCCACAGGCCTGAGCGGGCACCCACAGGTCTGAGCGGGCACCCACAGGTCAGAGCGGGCACCCACAGGTCTGAGCAGGCACCCACAGGTCTGAGAGGGCACCCACAGGTCTGAGCGGGCACCTACAGGTCTGAGCGGGCACCCACAGGTCTGAGCGGGCACGCACAGGTCTGAGCGGGCACCCACAGGTCTGAGCGGGCACCCACAGGTCTAAGCGGGCACCCACAGGTGTGAGCGAGCACCCACAGGTGTGAGCGAGCACCCATAGGTGTGAGCGAGCATCCACAGGTGTGAGCGAGCACCCACAGGTGTGAGCGAGCACCCACAGGTCTGAGCGAGCACCCACAGGTGTGAATAAGCACCCTCAGGTCTGAGCGAGAACCCACAGGTGTGAGCGAGCACCCACAGGTGTGATCGAGCACCCACAGGTGTGAGCGGGCACCCACAGGTGTGAGCGGGCACCCACAGGTGTGAGCGGGCACCCACAGGTGTGAGCTTGCACCCACAGGTCTGAGCGGGAACCCACAGGCCTGAGCGGGCACCCACAGGTCTGAGCGGGCACCCACAGGTCAGAGCGGGCACCCACAGGTCTGAGCAGGCACCCACAGGTCTGAGCGGGCACCCACAGGTCTGAGCGGGCACCTACAGGTCTGAGCGGGCACCCACAGGTCTGAGCGGGCACCCACAGGTCTGGGCGGGCACCCACAGGTCTAAGCGGGCACCCACAGGTGTGAGCGAGCACCCACAGGTGTTAGCGAGCACCCACAGGTGTGAGCGAGCACCCACAGATGTGAGCGAGAACCCACTGGTCTGAGCGAGCACCCACAGGTCTGAGCGAGCACCCACAGGTCTGAGCGAGCACCCACAGGTTTGAGCGAGCACCCACAGGTGTGAGCGAGCACCCACAGTTGTGATCGAGCACCCACAGGTGTGAGCGAGCACCCACAGGTGTGAGCGAGCACCCACAGGTGTGAGCGAAAACCCACTGGTCTGAGCAAGAACCCACTGGTCTGAGCGGGAACCCACAGGTCTGTGCGGGCACCCACAGGTCTGAGCGGGCACTCACAGGTCAGAGCGGGCACCCACAGGTCTGAGCGGGCACCCACAGGTCTGAGCGGGCAACCACAGGTCTGAGCGGGCACCCACAGGTCTGAGCGAGCACCTACAGGTCTGAGCGAGCATCCACAGGTCTAAACGGGCACCTACAGGTCTGAGCGAGCACCTACAGGTCTGAGCGAGCACCCACAGGTCTGAGCGAGCACCCACAGGTCTGAGCGGGCACCCACAGGTCTGAGCGGGCACCCACAGGTCTGAGCGGGCACCCACAGGTGTGAGCGAGCACCCACAGGTGTGAGCGAGCACCCACAGGTGTGAGCGAGCACCCACAGGTGTGAGCCGGCACCCACAGGTCTGAGCGAGCACCCACAGGTGTGAGCGGGCACCCACAGGTCTGAGCGAGCACCCACAGGTTTGAGCGAGCACAAACAGGTTTGAGCTGGCACCCACAGGTGTGACCTGGCACCCACAGGTCTGAGCGGGCACCCACAGGTCTGAGCGGGCACCCACAGGTCTGAGCGGGCACCCACAGGTCTGAGCGGGCACCCACAGGTCTGAGCGGGCACCCACAGGTCTGAGCGGGCACCCACAGGTCTGAGCGGGCACCCGCAGGTGTGGGCGAGCACCCACAGGTGTGAGCGAGCACCCATAGGTGTGAGCGAGCATCCACAGGTGTGAGCGAGCACCCACAGGTGTGAGCGAGCACCCACAGGTCTGAGCTAGCACCCACAGGTCTGAGCGAGCACCCACAGGTGTGAATAAGCACCCTCAGGTCTGAGCGAGAACCCACAGGTGTGAGCGAGCACCCACAGGTGTGATCGAGCACCCACAGGTGTGAGCGGGCACCCACAGGTGTGAGCGGGCACCCACAAGTGTGAGCGGGCACCCACAGGTGTGAGCGGGCACCCACAGGTCTGAGCGAGCACCCACAGGTGTGAATAAGCACCCTCAGGTCTGAGCGAGCACCCACAGGTGTGAGCGAGCACCCACAGGTGTGATCGAGAACCCACAGGTGTGAGCGGGCACCCACAGGTGTGAGCGGGCACCCACAGGTGTGAGCGGGCACCCACAGGTGTGAGCCGGCACCCACAGGTCTGAGCGGGAACCCACAGGTCTGAGCGGGCACCCACAGGTCTGAGCGGGCACCCACAGGTCAGAGCGGGCACCCACAGGTCTGAGCAGGCACCTACAGGTCTGAGCGGGCACCCACAGGTCTGGCGGGCACCTACAGGTCTGAGCGGGCACCCACAGGTGTGAATAAGCTCCCACAGGTGTGAGTGTGCACCCACAGGTGTGGCGAGCACCCACAGGTGTGAGCTAGCACCCACAGGTGTGAGCGAGCACCCACAGGTGTGAGCGAGCACCCACTGGTGTGAAGGAGAACCCACAGGTGTGACCTAGCACCCACAGGTGTGAGCGAGCACCCTCAGTTCTGATGGAGCACCCACAGAATAAGCACCTGTGAATAAGCACCCACAGGTGTGAATAAGCACCCACAGGTGTGAGTAAGCACCCACAGGTGTGAGCGAGCACCCACAGGTGTGAGCGAGCACCCACAGGTGTGAGCCGGCACCCACAGGTCTGAGCGGACACCCACAGGTCTGAGCGGGCACCCACAGGTCTGAGCGGGCACCCACAGGTCTGAGCGGGCACCCACAAGTCTGAGCGGGCACCCACAGGTGTGGGCGAGCACCCACAGGTGTGAGCGAGCACCCATAGGTGTGGGCGAGCATCCACAGGTGTGAGCGAGCACCCACAGGTGTGAGCGAGCACCCACAGGTCTGAGCGATCACCCACAGGTCTGAGCGAGCACCCACAGGTGTGAATAAGCACCCTCAGGTCTGAGCGAGCACCCACAGGTGTGAGCGAGCACCCACAGGTGTGATCGAGCACCCACAAGTGTGAGCGGGCACCCACAGGTGATAGCGGGCCCCCACAGGTGTGAGCGGGCACCCGCAGGTGTGAGCGGGCACCCACAGGTCTGAGCGGGAACCCACAGGTCTGAGCGGGCACCCACAGGTCTGAGCGGGCACCCACAGGTCAGAGCGGGCACCCACAGGTCTGAGCAGGCACCCACAGGTCTGAGCGGGCACCCACAGGTCTGGCGGGCACCTACAGGTCTGAGCGGGCACCCACAGGTCTGAGCGGGCACCCACAGGTGTGAGCGAGCACCCACAGGTGTGAGCGAGCACCCACAGGTGTGAAGGAGCACCCACAGGTGTGACCGAGCACCCACAGGTGTGAATAAGCACCCACAGGTGTGAATAAGCACCCACAGGTGTGAATAAGCACCCACAGGTGTGAGCGAGCACCCACAGGTGTGAGCGAGCACCCACAGATGTGAGCGAGCACCCACAGGTGTGAGCGAGCACCCACAGGTGTGAGCGAGCACCCACAGGTGTGAGCCGGCACCCACAGGTCTGAGCGAGCACCCACAGGTGTGAGCGGGCACCCACAGGTCTGAGCCAGCACCCACAGGTTTGAGCGAGCACAAACAGGTTTGAGCGGGCACCCACAGGTGTGACCTGGCACCCACAGGTCTGAGCGGGCACCCACAGGTCTGAGCGGACACCCACAGGTCTGAGCGGGCACCCACAGGTCTGAGCGGGCACCCACAGGTCTGAGCGGGCACCCACAGGTGTGGGCGAGCACCCACAGGTGTGAGCGAGCACCCATAGGTGTGAGCGAGCATCCACAGGTGTGAGCGAGCACCCACAGGCGTGAGCGAGCACCCACAGGTCTGAGCGAGCACCCACAGGTTTGAGCGAGCACCCACAGGTGTGAATAAGCACCTTCAGGTGTGAGCGAGCACCCACAGGTGTGAGCGAGCACCCACAGGTGTGATCGAGCACCCACAGGTGTGAGCGGGCACCCACAGGTGTGAGCGGGCACCCACAGGTGTGAGCGGGCACTCACAGGTGTGAGCGGGCACCCACAGGTGTGAGCGGGCACCCACAGGTGTGAGCGGGAACCCACAGGCCTGAGCGGGCACCCACAGGTCTGAGCGGGCACCCACAGGTCAGAGCGGGCACCCACAGGTCTGAGCAGGCACCCACAGGTCTGAGAGGGCACCCACAGGTCTGAGCGGGCACCTACAGGTCTGAGCGGGCACCCACAGGTCTGAGCGGGCACCCACAGGTCTGAGCGGGCACCCACAGGTCTGAGCTGGCACCCACAGGTCTAAGCGGGCACCCACAGGTGTGAGCGAGCACCCACAGGTGTGAGCGAGCACCCAAAGGTGTGAGTGAGCACCCACAGGTGTGAGCCGGCACCCACAGGTCTGAGCGAGCACCCACAGGTGTGAGCGGGCACCCACAGGTCTGAGCGAGCACCCACAGGTTTGAGCGAGCACAAACAGGTTTGAGCGGGCACCCACAGGTGTGACCTGGCACCCACAGGTCTGAGCGGGCACCCAAAGGTCTGAGCGGGCACCCACAGGTCTGAGCGGGCACCCACAGGTCTGAGCGGGCACCCACAGGTCTGAGCGGGCACCCACAGGTCTGAGCGGGCACCCACAGGTCTGAGCGGGCACCCGCAGGTGTGGGCGAGCACCCACAGGTGTGAGCGAGCACCCATAGGTGTGAGCGAGCATCCACAGGTGTGAGCGAGCACCCACAGGTGTGAGCGAGCACCCACATGTCTGTGCGAGCACCCACAGGTGTGAATAAGCACCCTCAGGTCTGAGCGAGAACCCACAGGTGTGAGCGAGCACCCACAGGTGTGATCGAGCACCCACAGGTGTGAGCGGGCACCCACAGGTGTGAGCGGGCACCCACAGGTCTGAGCGGGCACCTACAGGTCTGAGCGGGCACCCACAGGTCTCAGCGGGCACCCACAGGTCTGAGCGGGCACCCACAGGTCTGAGCGAGCACCCACAGGTTTGAGCGAGCACCCACAGGTGTGAGCGAGCACCCACAGGTGTGATCGAGCACCCACAGGTGTGAGCGAGCACCCACAGGTGTGAGCGAGCTCCCACAGGTGTGAGCGAAAACCCACTGGTCTGAGCAAGAACCCACTGGTCTGAGCGGGAACCCACAGGTCTGTGCGGGCACCCACAGGTCTGAGCGGGCACCCACAGGTCAGAGCGGGCACCCACAGGTCTGAGCAGGCACCCACAGGTCTGAGCGGGCACCCACAGGTCTGAGCGGGCACCTACAGGTCTGAGCGGGCACCCACAGGTCTCAGCGGGCACCCACAGGTCTGAGCGGGCACCCACAGGTCTGAGCGAGCACCCACAGGTTTGAGCGAGCACCCACAGGTGTGAGCGAGCACCCACAGGTGTGATCGAGCACCCACAGGTGTGAGCGAGCACCCACAGGTGTGAGCGAGCACCCACAGGTGTGAGCGAAAACCCACTGGTCTGAGCAAGAACCCACTGGTCTGAGCGGGAACCCACAGGTCTGTGCGGGCACCCACAGGTCTGAGCGGGCACCCACAGGTCAGAGCGGGCACCCACAGGTCTGAGCGGGCACCCACAGGTCTGAGCGGGCAACCACAGGTCTGAGCGGGCACCCACAGGTCTGAGCGAGCACCTACAGGTCTGAGCGAGCACCCACAGATCTAAACGGGCACCTACAGGTCTCAGCGAGCACCTACAGGTCTGAGCGAGCACCCACTGGTCTGAGCGAGCACCCACAGGTCTGAGCGGGCACCCACAGGTCTGAGCGGGCACCTACAGGTCTGAGCGGGCACCCACAGGTCTGAGCGGGCACCCACAGGTCTGAGCGGGCACCCACAGGTGTGAGCGAGCACCCACAGGTGTGAGCGAGCACCCACAGGTGTGAGCGAGCACCCACAGGTGTGAGCCGGCACCCACAGGTCTGAGCGAGCACCCACAGGTGTGAGCGGGCACCCACAGGTTTGAGCGAGCACCCACAGGTTTGAGCGAGCACAAACAGGTTTGAGCGGGCACCCACAGGTGTGACCTGGCACCCACAGGTCTGAGCGGGCACCCACAGGTCTGAGCGGGCACCCACAGGTCTGAGCGGGCACCCACAGGTCTGAGCGGGCACCCACAGGTCTGAGCGGGCACCCACAGGTCTGAGCGGGCACCCACAGGTCTGAGCGGGCACCCGCAGGTGTGGGCGAGCACCCACAGGTGTGAGCGAGCACCCATAGGTGTGAGCGAGCATCCACAGGTGTGAGCGAGCACCCACAGGTGTGAGCGAGCACCCACAGGTCTGAGCGAGCACCCACAGGTCTGAGCGAGCACCCACAGGTGTGAATAAGCTTCCTCAGGTCTGAGCGAGAACCCACAGGTGTGAGCGAGCACCCACAGGTGTGATCGAGCACCCACAGGTGTGAGCGGGCACCCACAGGTCTGAGCGAGCACCCACAGGTGTGAATAAGCACCCTCAGGTCTGAGCGAGCACCCACAGGTGTGAGCGAGCACCCACAGGTGTGATCGAGAACCCACAGGTGTGAGCGGGCACCCACAGGTGTGAGCGGGCACCCACAGGTGTGAGCGGGCACCCACAGGTGTGAGCCGGCACCCACAGGTCTGAGCGGGAACCCACAGGTCTGAGCGGGCACCCACAGGTCTGAGCGGGCACCCACAGGTCAGAGCGGGCACCCACAGGTCTGAGCGGGCACCCACAGGTCTGAGCAGGCACCTACAGGTCTGAGCGGGCACCCACAGGTCTGGCGGGCACCTATAGGTCTGAGCGGGCACCCACAGGTGTGAATAAGCACCCACAGGTGTGAGTGTGCACATACAGGTGTGGCGAGCACCCACAGGTGTGAGCTAGCACCCACAGGTGTGAGCGAGCACCCACAGGTGTGAGCGAGCACCCACTGGTGTGAAGGAGAACCCACAGGTGTGACCTAGCACCCACAGGTGTGAGCGAGCACCCTCAGTTCTGATGGAGCACCCACAGAATAAGCACCTGTGAATAAGCACCCACAGGTGTGAATAAGCACCCACAGGTGTGAGTAAGCACCCACAGGTGTGAGCGAGCACCCACAGGTGTGAGCGAGCTCCCACAGGTGTGAGCGAGCACCCACAGGTGTGAGCCGGCACCCACAGGTCTGAGCGGACACCCACAGGTCTGAGCGGGCACCCACAGGTCTGAGCGGGCACCCACAGGTCTGAGCGGGCACCCACAGGTGTGGGCGAGCACCTACAGGTGTGAGCGAGCACCCATAGGTGTGGGCGAGCATCCACAGGTGTGAGCGAGCACCCACAGGTGTGAGCGAGCACCCACAGGTCTGAGCGAGCACCCACAGGTCTGAGCGAGCACCCACAGGTGTGAATAAGCACCCTCAGGTCTGAGCGAGCACCCACAGGTGTGAGCGAGCACCCACAGGTGTGATCGAGCACCCACAGGTGTGAGCGGGAACCCACAGGTGATAGCGGGCACCCACAGGTGTGAGCGGGCACCCACAGGTGTGAGCGGGCACCCACAGGTCTGAGCGGGAACCCACAGGTCTGAGCGGGCACCCACAGGTCTGAGCGGGCACCCACAGGTCAGAGCGGGCACCCACAGGTCTGAGCAGGCACCCACAGGTCTGAGCGGGCACCCACAGGTCTGGCGGGCACCTACAGGTCTGAGCGGGCACCCACAGGTGTGAGCAGGCACCCACAGGTGTGAGCGGGCACCCACAGGTCTGAGCGGGCACCCACAGTTCTGAGCGGGCAACCACAGGTCTAAGCGGGCACCCACAGGTCTGAGCGAGCACCCACAGGTCTGAGCGAGCACCCACAGGTGTGGGCGAGCACCCACAGGGGTGAGCGAGCACCCACAGGTGTTAGCGAGCACCCACAGGTGTGAGCAAGCACCCACAGGTGTGAGCGAGATCCCACTGGTCTGAGCGAGCACCCACAGGTCTGAGCGAGCACCCACAGGTCTGAGCGAGCACCCACAGGTTTGAGCGAGCACCCACAGGTGTGAGCGAGCACCCACAGGTGTGAGCGAGCACCCACAGGTGTGAGCGAGCACCCACAGGTGTGAGCCGGCACCCACAGGTCTGAGCGAGCACCCACAGGTTTGAGCGAGCACAAACAGGTTTGAGCGGGCACCGACAGGTGTGACCTGGCACCCACAGGTCTGAGCGGGCACCCACAGGTCTGAGCGGGCACCCACAGGTCTGAGCGGGCACCCACAGGTCTGAGCGGGCACCCACAGGTCTGAACGGGCACCCACAGCTGTGGGCGAGCACCCACAGGTGTGAGCGAGCACCCATAGGTGTGAGCGAGCATCCACAGGTGTGAGCAAGCACCCACAGGTGTGAGCGAGCACCCACAGGTCTGAGCGAGCACCCACAGGTCTGAGCGAGCACCCACAGGTGTAAATAAGCACCCTCAGGTCTGAGCGAGCACCCACATGTGTGAGCGAGCACCCACAGGTGTGAGCGGGCACCCGTAGGTGTGAGCGGGCACCCACAGGTGTGAGCGGGCACCCACAGGTCTGAGCGGGCACCCAGAGGTCTGAGCGGGCACCCACAAGTCTGAGCGAGCACCCACAGGTCTGAGCGGGCACCCACAAGTCTGAGCGGGCACCCACAAGTCTGAGCGGGCACCCACAGGTGTGAGCGAGCACCCACAGGTGTGAACGAGCACCCACAGGTGTGAGCGAGCACCCACAGGTGTGAGCGAGCACCCACAGGTGTGAGCGAGCACCCACAGGTGTGAGCGAGCACCCACAGGTGTGAATAAGCACCCACAGGTGTGAGAGAGCACCCACAGGTGTGGCGAGCACCCACAGGTGTGAGCTAGCACCCACAGGTGTGAGCGAGCACCCACAGGTGTGAGCGAGCACTCACAGGTGTGAGCGAGCACCCTCAGTTCTGACCGAGCACCCACAGGTGTGAATAAGCACCCACAGGTGTGAGAGAGCACCCACAGGTGTGAGCGAGCACCCACAGGTGTGATCGAGCACCCACAGGTGTGAGCGGGCACCCACAGGTGTGAGCGGGCACCCACAGGTGTGAGCGGGCACCCACAGGTCTGAGCGGGAACCCACAGGACTGAGCGGGTACCCACAGGTCTGAGCGGGCACCCACAGGTCAGAGCGGGCACCCACAGGTCTGAGCGGGCACCCACAGGTCTGAGCGGGCACCCACAGGTCTGAGCGGGCACCCACAGGTCTGAGCGGGCACCCACAGGTCTGAGCGGGCACCCACAGGTCTGAGCGGGCACCCACAGGTGTGAGCGAGCACCCACAGGTGTGAGCGAGCACCCACAGGTGTGAGCGAGCACCCACAGGTGTGAGCGAGCACCCACAGGTGTGAGCGAGAACCCACTGGTCTGAGCGAGAACCCACTGGTCTGAGCGAGTACCCAAAGGTGTAAGCGAGCACCCACAGGTCTAAGCGGGCACCCACAGGTGTGAGCGGGCACCCACAGGTCTGAGCGGGCACCCACAGGTCTGAGCGGGCACCCACAGGTCAAAGCGGGCACCCACAGGTGTGAGCGAGCACCCACAGGTGTGAGCGAGCACCCACAGGTGTGAGAGAGCACCCACAGGTGTGAGCGAGCACCCACAGGTGTGAGCGAGCACCCACAGGTGTGAATAAGCACCCACAGGTGTGAGAGAGCACCCACAGGTGTGGCGAGCACCCACAGGTGTGAGTGAGCATCCAAAGGTGTGATCGAGCACCCACAGGTGTGAGCGGGCACCCACAGGTGTGAGCGGGCACCCACAAATGTGAGCGGGCACCCACAAATGTGAGCGGGCACCCACAGGTCTGAGCGGGCACCCACAGGTCTGAGAGGGCACCCACAGGTCTGCGCGGGCACCCACAGGTCTGAGCGGGCACCCACAGGTCTGAGCGGGCACCCACAGGTGTGATCGTGCACCCACAGGTGTGGCGAGCACCCACAGGTGTGAGCTAGCACCCACAGGTGTGAGCTAGCACCCACAGGTGTGAGAGAGCACCCACAGGTGTGAGAGAGCACCCACAGGTGTGGCGAGCACCCACAGGTGTGAGCTAGCACCCACAGGTGTGAGCGAGCACCCACAGGTGTGAGTGGGCACCCACAGGTGTGAGCGGGCACCCACAAGTCTGAGCGGGCACCCACAGGTCTGAGCGGGCACCCACAGGTCTGAGCGGGCACCCACAGGTGTGAGCGAGCACCCACAGGTGTGAGCGGGCACCCACAGATGTGAGCGGGCACCCACAGGTCTGAGCGGGCACCACAGGTCTGAGCGGGCACCCACAGGTCTGAGCGGGCACCCACAGGTCTGAGCGGGCACCCACAGGTGTGAGCGGGCACCCCCAGATCTGAGCGGGCACCCACAGGTGTGAGCGGGCACCCACAGGTGTGAGCGAGCACCCACAGGTGTGAGCGAGCACCCACAGGTGTGAGCGAGCACCCACAGTTGTGAGCGAGCACCCACAGGTGTGAGCGAGCACGCACAGGTGTGAGCGAGCACCCACAGGTGTGAATAAGCACCCACAAGTGTGAGAGAGCACCCACAGCTGTGGCGAGCACCCACAGGTGTGAGCTAGCACCCACAAGTGTGAGCGAGCACCCACAGGTGTGAGCGAGCACCCACAGGTGTGAGCGAGCACCCACAGGTGTGAGAGAGCACCCACAGGTGTGAGCGAGCACCCTCAGTTCTGAGCGAGCACCCACAGGTGTGAATAAGCACCCACAGGTGTGAGCGAGCACCCACAGGTGTGAGCGAGCACCCACAGGTGTGAGCGAGCACCCACAGGTGTGAGCGAGCACCCACAGGTGTGAGCGAGCACCCACAGGTGTGAGCGAGCACCCACAGGTGTGAGCGAGCACACACAGGTGTGAGCGGGCACCCCCAGATCTGAGCGGGCACCCACAGGTGTGAGCGAACATGCACAGGTGTGAGCGAGCACCCAAAGGTGTGAATAAGCACCCACAAGTGTGAGAGAGCACCCACAGCTGTGGCGAGCACCCACAGGTGTGAGCTAGCACCCACAAGTGTGAGCGAGCACCCACAGGTGTGAGCGAGCACCCACAGGTGTGAGCGAGCACCCACAGGTGTGAGCGAGCACCCTCAGTTCTGAGCGAGCACCCACAGGTGTGAATAAGCACCCACAGGTGTGAGCGAGCACCCACAGGTGTGAGCGAGCACCCACAGGTGTGAGCGAGCACCCACAGGTTTTTGAGCGAGCACCCACAGGTGTGAGCGAGCACCCACAGGTGTGAGCGAGCAACCACAGGTGTGAGCGAGCACCCACAGGTGTGAGCGAGCACCCACAGGTGTGAATAAGCACCCACAGGTGTGAGTGAGCACCCACAGGTGTGGCGAGCACCCACAGGTGTGAGCTAGCACCCACAGGTGTGGGCGAGCACCCACAGGTGTGAGCGAGCACCCAGAGGTGTGAGCGGGCACCCACAGGTCTGAGCGGGCACCCACAGGTCTGCGCGGGCACCCACAGGTCTGAGCGGGCACCCACAAGTCTGAGCGGGCACCCACAGGTGTGAGCGGGCACCCACAGGTGTGGGCGAGCACCCACAGGTGTGAGCGAGCACCCACAGGTGTGAGCGAGCACCCACAGGTTTGAGCGAGCACCCACAGGTGTGAGCGAGCACCCACAGGTCTGAGCGAGCACCCTCAGTTCTGAGCGAGCACCCACAGGTGTGAGCGAGCACCCACAGGTGTGATCGAGCACCCACAGGTGTGAGCGGGCACCCACAGGTGTGAGCGGGCACCCACAGGTCTGAGCGGGCACCCACAGGTCTGAGTAGGCACCCACAGGTCTGAGCGGGCACCCACAAGTCTGAGCGGGCACCCACAGGTCTGAGCGGGCACCCAAAGGTCTGAGCGGGCACCCACAGGTGTGAGCGAGCACCCACAGGTGTGAGCGGGCACCCACAGGTGTGAGCGGGCACCCACAGGTGTGAGCGGGCACCACAGGTCTGAGCGGGCACCCACAGGTCTGAGCGGGCACCCACAGGTCTGAGCGGGCACCCACAGGTGTGAGCGGGCACCCCCAGATCTGAGAGAGGCACCCACAGGTGTGAGCGAGCACGCACAGGTGTGAGCGAGCACCCAAAGGTGTGAATAAGCACCCACAAGTGTGAGAGAGCACCCACAGCTGTGGCGAGCACCCACAGGTGTGAGCTAGCACCCACAAGTGTGAGCGAGCACCCACAGGTGTGAGCGAGCACCCACAGGTGTGAGCGAGCACCCACAGGTGTGAGCGAGCACCCTCAGTTCTGAGCGAGCACCCACAGGTGTGAAAAAGCACCCACAGGTGTGAGCGAGCACCCACAGGTGTGAGCGAGCACCCACAGGTGTGAGCGAGCACCCACAGGTTTTTGAGCGAGCACCCACAGGTCTGAGCGAGAACCCACTGGTCTCAGCGAGAACCCACAGGTCTGAGCGAGAACCCACAGGTGTGAGCGAGCACCCACAGATGTGAATAAGCACCCACAGGTGTGAGAGAGCACCCACAGGTGTGGCGTGCACCCACAGGTGTGAGCGAGCACTCACAGGTGTGAGCGAGCACTCGCAGGTGTGAGCGGGCACCCACAGGTGTGAGCGAGCACCCACAGGTGTGAGCGAGCACCCTCAGTTCTGAGCGAGCACCCACAGGTGTGAATAAGCACTCACAGGTGTGAGCGAGCACCCACAGGTGTGAGCGAGCACCCACAGGTGTGAGCGAGCACCCACAGGTGTGGGCGAGCACCCACAGGTGTGAACGAGCACCCACAGGTGTGAGCGAGCACCCACAGGTGTGAGCGAGCACCCACAGGTGTGAGCGGGCACCCACAGGTCTGAGCGAGCACCCACAGGTTTGAGCGAGCACAAACAGGTTTCAGCGGGCACCCACAGGTGTGAATAAGCACCCACAGGTGTGAGAGAGCACCCACAGGTGTGGCGTGCACCCACAGGTGTGAGCGAGCACTCACAGGTGTGAGCGAGCACTCGCAGGTGTGAGCGGGCACCGACAGGTGTGAGCGAGCACCCACAGGTGTGAGCGAGCACCCTCAGTTCTGAGCGAGCACCCACAGGTGTGAATTAGCACTCACAGGTGTGAGCGAGCACCCACAGGTGTGAGCGAGCACCCACAGGTGTGAGCGAGCACCCACAGGTGTGGGCGTGCACCCACAGGTGTGAACGAGCACCCACAGGTGTGAGCAAGCACCCACAGGTGTGAGCGAGCACCCACAGGTGTGAGCGAGCACCCACAGGTGTGAGCGGGCACCCACAGGTCTGAGCGAGCACCCACAGGTTTGAGCGAGCACAAACAGGTTTCAGCGGGCACCCACAGGTGTGAATAAGCACCCACAGGTGTGAGCGGGCACCCACAGGTCTGAGCGGGCACCCACAGGCCTGAGCGGGCACCCACAACTCTGAGCGGGCACCCACAGGTGTGAGCGGGCACCCACAGGTGTGGGCGAGCACCCACAGGTGTGAGCGAGCACCCACAGGTGTGAGCGAGCACCCACAGGTGTGAGCGAGCACCCACAGGTGTGAGCGAGCACCCACAGGTCTGAGCGAGCACCCACAGGTGTGAGCGAGCACCCACAGGTGTGATTAAGCACCCTCAGGTCTGAGCGAGCACCCACAGGTGTGAGCGAGCACCCACAGGTGTGATCGGGCACCCACAGGTGTGAGCGGGCATCCACAGGTGTGAGCGGGCATCCACAGGTGTGAGCGGGAAGCCACAGGTCTTTGCGGGCACCCACAGGTCTGAGCGGGCACCCACAGGTCAGAGCGGGCACCCACAGGTCTGAGCGGGCACCCACAGGTCTGAGCGGGCACCCACAGGTCTGAGCGGGCACCTACAGGTCTGAGCGGGCACCCACAGGTCTGAGCGGGCACCCACAGGTCTGAGCGGGCACCCACAGGTGTGAGCGAGCACCCACAGGTGTGAGCGAGCACCCACAGGTGTGGGCGAACACCCACAGGTGTGAACGAGCACCCACAGGTGTGAGCGAGCACCCACAGGTGTGAGCGAGCACCCACAGGTGTGAGCGAGCACCCACAGGTGTGAGCGGGCACCCACAGGTCTGAGCGAGCACCCACAGGTTTGAGCGAGCACAAACAGGTTTCAGCGGGCACCCACAGGTGTGAATAAGCACCCACAGGTGTGAGCGGGCACCCACAGGTCTGAGCGGGCACCCACAGGCCTGAGCGGGCACCCACAACTCTGAGCGGGCACCCACAGGTCTGAGCGGGCACCTACAGGTCTGAGCGGGCACCCACAGGTCTGAGCGGGCACCCACAGGTCTGAGCGGGCACCCACAGGTGTGAGCGAGCACCCACAGGTGTGAGCGAGCACCCACAGGTGTGAGCGAGCACCCACAGGTGTGAGCGAGCACCCACAGGTGTGAGCGAGAACCCACTGGTCTGAGCGAGAACCCACTGGTCTGAGCGAGTACCCACAGGTGTAAGCGAGCACCCACAGGTCTAAGCGGGCACCCACAGGTGTGAGCGGGCACCCACAGGTCTGAGCGCGCACCCACAGGTCTGAGCGGGCACCCACAGGTCAAAGCGGGCACCCACAGGTGTGAGCGAGCACCCACAGGTGTGAGCGAGCACCCACAGGTGTGAGAGAGCACCCACAGGTGTGAGCGAGCACCCACAGGTGTGAGCGAGCACCCACAGGTGTGAATAAGCACCCACAGGTGTGAGAGAGCACCCACAGGTGTGGCGAGCACCCACAGGTGTGAGTGAGCACCCAAAGGTGTGATCGAGCACCCACAGGTGTGAGCGGGCACCCACAGGTGTGAGCGGGCACCCACAAATGTGAGCCGGCACCCACAGGTGTGAGCGGGCACCCACAGGTCTGAGCGGGCACCCAGAGGTCTGAGCGGGCACCCACAGGTCTGAGAGGGCACCCACAGGTCTGCGCGGGCACCCACAGGTCTGAGCGGGCACCCACAGGTCTGAGCGGGCACCCACAGGTGTGATCGAGCACCCACAGGTGTGGCGAGCACCCACAGGTGTGAGCTAGCACCCACAGGTGTGAGCTAGCACCCACAGGTGTGAGAGAGCACCCACAGGTGTGAGAGAGCACCCACAGGTGTGGCGAGCACCCACAGGTGTGAGCTAGCACCCA
>NC_091233.1:23773105-23789090 GCF_040958095.1 Procambarus clarkii | reverse complement strand
TCGCTCACACCTGTTGGTGCTCGCCCACACCTGTGGTTGCTCGCTCACACCTGTGGATGCTCGCTCACATCTGTTGGTGCTCGCTCACACCTGTGAGTGCTTATTCAAACCTGTGGGTGCTCGCTCAGAACTGAGGGTGCTCGCTCACACCTGTGGGTGCTCGCTCACACCTGTGGGTGCTCGCTCACACCTGTGGGTGCTCGCTCACACCTGTGAGTGCTCGCTCACACCTGTGGGTGCACGCCACACCTGTGGGTGCTCTCTCACACCTGTGGGTGCACGCCACATCTGTGGGTGCTCTCTCACACCTGTGGGTGCTTATTCACATCTGTGGGTGCTCGCTCAGACCAGTGGGTTCTTGCTCAGACCAGTGGGTTCTCGCTCACACCTGTGGGTGCTCGCTCACACCTGTGGGTGCTCGCTCACACCTGTGGGTGCTCGCTCACACCTGTGTGTGCTCGCTCACACCTGTGGGTGCTCGCTCACACCTGTGGGTGCTTGCTCACACCTGTGGGTGCTCGCTCACACCTGTGGGTGCTCGCTCACACCTGTGGGTGCTTATTCACACCTGTGGGTGCTCTCTCAGAACTGAGGGTGCTCGCTCACACCTGTGGGTGCTCGGTCACACCTGTGGGTGCTCGGTCACACCTGTGGGTGCTCGGTCACACCTGTGGGTGCTCGCTCACACCTGTGGGTGCTCGCTCACACCTGTGGGTGCTAGCTCACACCTGTGGGTGCTCGCCACAGCTGTAGGTGCTCTCTCACACCTGTGGGTGCTTATTCACACCTGTGGGTGCTCGCTCACACCTGTGGGTGCTCACTCACACCTGTGGGTGCTCGCTCACAACTGTGGGTGCCCGCTCACACCTGTGGGTGCTCGCTCACACCTGTGGGTGCCCGCTCAGACCTGTGGGTGCCCGCTCAGACCTGTGGGTGCCCGCTCAGACTTGTGGGTGCCCGCTCAGACCTGTGGGTGCCCACTCAGACCTGTGGGTGCCCGCTCACACCTGTGGGTGCCCGCTCACACCTGTGGGTGCCCGCTCACACCTGTGGGTGCCCGCTCACACCTGTGGGTGCCCGCTCACACCTGTGGGTGCTCGATCACACCTGTGGGTGCTCGCTCACACCTGTGGGTGCTCGCTCACACCTGTGGGTGCTTATTCACACCTGTGGGTGCTCGCTCAGAACTGAGGGTGCTCGCTCACACCTGTGGGTGCTCGCTCACACCTGTGGGTGCTCGCTCACACCTGTGGGTGCTCGCTCACACCTGTGGGTGCTCGCTCACACCTGTGGGTGCTCGCTCACACCTGTGGGTGCTAGCTCACACCTGTGGGTGCTCGCCACACCTGTGGGTGCTCTCTCACACCTGTGGGTGCTTATTCACACCTGTGGGTGCTCGCTCAGACCTGTGGATGCTCGCTCAGACCTGTGGGTGCTCGCTCACACCTGTGGGTGCTCGCTCACACCTGTGGGTGCTCGCTCACACCTGTGGGTGCTCGCTCACACCTGTGGGTGCTCGCCCACACCTGTGGGTGCCCGCTCACACCTGTGGGTGCCCGCTCAGACCTGTGGGTTCCCGCTCAGACCTGTGGGTGCCCGCTCACACCTGTGGGTGCCCGCTCACACCTGTGGGTGCCCGCTCACACCTGTGGGTGCCCGCTCACACCTGTGGGTGCTCGATCACACCTGTGGGTGCTCGCTCACACCTGTGGGTGCTCGCTCAGACCTGAGGGTGCTTATTCACACCTGTGGGTGCTCGCTCAGACCTGTGGGTTCTCGCTCAGACCTGTGGGTGCTCGCTCACACCAGTGGGTGCTCGCTCACACCTTTGGGTGCTCGCTCACACCTGTGGGTGCTCGCTCACACCTGTGGGTGCTCGCCCACACCTGTGGGTGCCCGCTCACACCTGTGGGTGCCCGCTCAGACTTGTGGGTGCCCGCTCAGACCTGTGGGTGCCCGCTCAGACCTGTGGGTGCCCGCTCAGACCTGTGGGTGCCCGCTCACACCTGTGGGTGCTCGCTCACACCTGTTGGTGCTCGCCCACACCTGTGGGTGCTAGCTCACACCTGTGGGTGCTCGCCACACCTGTGGGTGCTCACTCACACCTGTGGGTGCTTATTCACACCTGTGGGTGCTCGCTCACACCTGTGGGTGCTCGCTCACACCTTTGGGTGCTCGCTCACACCTGTGGGTGCTCGATCACACCTGTGGGTGCTCGCTCACACCTGTGGGTGCTCGCTCAGACCTGAGGGTGCTTATTCACACCTGTGGGTGCTCGCTCAGACCTGTGGATGCTCGCTCAGACCTGTGGGTGCTCGCTCACACCTGTGGGTGCTCGCTCACACCTGTGGGTGCTCGCTCACACCTGTGGGTGCTCGCTCACACCTGTGGGTGCTCGCCCACACCTGTGGGTGCCCGCTCACACCTGTGGGTGCCCACTCAGACTTGTGGGTGCCCGCTCAGACCTGTGGGTGCCCGCTCAGACCTGTGGGTGCCCGCTCAGACCTGTGGGTGCCAGGTCACACCTGTGGGTGCCCGCTCAAACCTGTTTGTGCTCGCTCAAACCTGTGGGTGCTCGCTCAGGCCTGTGGGTGCTCGCTCACACCTGTGGGTGCCCGCTCAGACCTGTGGGTGCCCGCTCAGACCTGTGGGTGCCCGCTCAGACCTGTAGGTGCCCGCTCAGACCTGTGGGTGCCAGCTCAGACCTGTGGGTGCTCGCCACACCTGTGGGTGCTCACTCACACCTGTGGGTGCTTATTCACACCTGTGGGTGCTCGCTCACACCTGTGTGTGCTCGCTCACACCTTTGGGTGCTCGCTCACACCTGTGGGTGCTCGCTCACACCTGTGGGTACCCGCTCAGACCTGTGGGTGCCCGCTCAGACCTGTGGGTGCCCGCTCAGACCTGTAGGTGCCCGCTCAGACCTGTGGGTGCCCGCTCAGACCTGTGGGTGCCCGCTCAGACCTGTGGGTGCCCGCTCTGACCTGTGGGTGCCCGCTCAGACCTGTGGGTGACCGCTCAGACCTGTGGCTTCCCGCTCAGACCTGTGGGTGCCCGCTCACACCTGTGGGTGCCCGCTCACACCTGTGGGTGCCCGCTCACACCTGTGGGTGCCCGCTCACACCTGTGGGTGCTCGATCACACCTGTGGGTGCTCGCTCACACCTGTGGGTGCTCGCTCAGACCTGAGTGTGCTTATTCACACCTGTGGGTGCTCGCTCAGACCTGTGGATGCTCGCTCAGACCTGTGGGTGCTCGCTCACACCTGTGGGTGCTCGCTCACACCTGTGGGTGCTCGCTCACACCTGTGGGTGCTCGCTCACACCTGTGGGTGCTCGCCCACACCTGTGGGTGCCCGCTCACACCTGTGGGTGCCCGCTCAGACTTGTGGGTGCCCGCTCAGACCTGTGGGTGCCCGCTCAGACCTGTGGGTGCCCGCTCAGACCTGTGGGTGTCAGGTCACACCTGTGGGTGCCCGCTCAAACCTGTTTGTGCTCGCTCAAACCTGTGGGTGCTCGCTCAGGCCTGTGGGTGCTCGCTCACACCTGTGGGTGCTCGCTCACACCTGTTGGTGCTCGCCCACACCTGTGGTTGCTCGCTCACACCTGTGGATGCTCGCTCACATCTGTTGGTGCTCGCTCACACCTGTGAGTGCTTATTCACACCTGTGGGTGCTCGCTCAGAACTGAGGGTGCTCGCTCACACCTGTGGGTGCTCGCTCACACCTGTGGGTGCTCGCTCACACCTGTGAGTGCTCGCTCACACCTGTGGGTGCACGCCACACCTGTGGGTGCTCTCTCACACCTGTGGGTGCACGCCACATCTGTGGGTGCTCTCTCACACCTGTGGGTGCTTATTCACATCTGTGAGTGCTCGCTCAGACCAGTGGGTTCTTGCTCAGACCAGTGGGTTCTCGCTCACACCTGTGGGTGCTCGCTCACACCTGTGGGTGCTCGCTCACACCTGTGGGTGCTCGCTCACACCTGTGGGTGCCCGCTCAGACTTGTGGGTGCCCGCTCAGACCTGTGGGTGCCCACTCAGACCTGTGGGTGCCCGCTCACACCTGTGGGTGCCCGCTCACACCTGTGGGTGCCCGCTCACACCTGTGGGTGCCCGCTCACACCTGTGGGTGCCCGCTCACACCTGTGAGTGCTCGCTCACACCTGTGGGTGCTCGCCACACCTGTGGGTGCTCACTCACACCTGTGGGTGCTTATTCACACCTGTGGGTGCTCGCTCACACCTGTGTGTGCTCGCTCACACCTGTGTGTGCTCGCTCACACCTTTGGGTGCTCGCTCACACCTGTGGGTGCTCGCTCACACCTGTGGGTACCCGCTCATACCTGTGGGTGCCCGCTCAGACCTGTGGGTGCCCGCTCAGACCTGTAGGTGCCCGCTCAGACCTGTGGGTGCCCGCTCAGACCTGTGGGTGCCCGCTCAGACCTGTGGGTGCCCGCTCTGACCTGTGGGTGCCCGCTCAGACCTGTGGGTGACCGCTCAGACCTGTGGCTTCCCGCTCAGACCTGTGGGTGCCCGCTCACACCTGTGGGTGCCCGCTCACACCTGTGGGTGCCCGCTCACACCTGTGGGTGCCCGCTCACACCTGTGGGTGCTCGATCACACCTGTGGGTGCTCGCTCACACCTGTGGGTGCTCGCTCAGACCTGAGTGTGCTTATTCACACCTGTGGGTGCTCGGCTCACACCTGTGGGTGCTCGGTCACACCTGTGGGTGCTCGGTCACACCTGTGGGTGCTCGGTCACACCTGTGGGTGCTCGGTCACACCTGTGGGTGCTCGCTCACACCTGTGGGTGCTCGCTCACACCTGTGGGTGCTAGCTCACACCTGTGGGTGCTCGCCACAGCTGTAGGTGCTCTCTCACACCTGTGGGTGCTTATTCACACCTGTGGGTGCTCGCTCACACCTGTGGGTGCTCACTCACACCTGTGGGTGCTCGCTCACAACTGTGGGTGCCCGCTCACACCTGTGGGTGCTCGCTCACACCTGTGGGTGCCCGCTCAGACCTGTGGGTGCCCGCTCAGACCTGTGGGTGCCCGCTCAGACTTGTGGGTGCCCGCTCAGACCTGTGGGTGCCCACTCAGACCTGTGGGTGCCCGCTCACACCTGTGGGTGCCCGCTCACACCTGTGGGTGCCCGCTCACACCTGTGGGTGCCCGCTCACACCTGTGGGTGCCCGCTCACACCTGTGGGTGCTCGATCACACCTGTGGGTGCTCGCTCACACCTGTGGGTGCTCGCTCACACCTGTGGGTGCTTATTCACACCTGTGGGTGCTCGCTCAGAACTGAGGGTGCTCGCTCACACCTGTGGGTGCTCGCTCACACCTGTGGGTGCTCGCTCACACCTGTGGGTGCTCGCTCACACCTGTGGGTGCTCGCTCACACCTGTGGGTGCTAGCTCACACCTGTGGGTGCTCGCCACACCTGTGGGTGCTCTCTCACACCTGTGGGTGCTTATTCACACCTGTGGGTGCTCGCTCAGACCTGTGGATGCTCGCTCAGACCTGTGGGTGCTCGCTCACACCTGTGGGTGCTCGCTCACACCTGTGGGTGCTCGCTCACACCTGTGGGTGCTCGCTCACACCTGTGGGTGCTCGCCCACACCTGTGGGTGCCCGCTCACACCTGTGGGTGCCCGCTCAGACCTGTGGGTTCCCGCTCAGACCTGTGGGTGCCCGCTCACACCTGTGGGTGCCCGCTCACACCTGTGGGTGCCCGCTCACACCTGTGGGTGCCCGCTCACACCTGTGGGTGCTCGATCACACCTGTGGGTGCTCGCTCACACCTGTGGGTGCTCGCTCACACCTGAGGGGGCTTATTCACACCTGTGGGTGCTCGCTCAGACCTGTGGGTGCTCGCTCACACCTGTGGGTGCTCGCTCACACCTGTGGGTGCTCGCTCACACCTGTGGGTGCTCGCCCACACCTGTGGGTGCCCGCTCACACCTGTGGGTGCCCGCTCAGACTTGTGGGTGCTCGCTCAGACCTGTGGGTGCCCGCTCAGACCTGTGGGGGTCCGCTCAGACCTGTGGGTGCCCGCTCACACCTGTGGGTGCTCGCTCACACCTGTTGGTGCTCGCCCACACCTGTGGGTGCTAGCTCACACCTGTGGGTGCTCGCCACACCTGTGGGTGCTCACTCACACCTGTGGGTGCTTATTCACACCTGTGGGTGCTCGCTCACACCTGTGGGTGCTCGCTCACACCTTTGGGTGCTCGCTCACACCTGTGGGTGCTCGATCACACCTGTGGGTGCTCGCTCACACCTGTGGGTGCTCGCTCAGACCTGAGGGTGCTTATTCACACCTGTGGGTAGCTCGCTCAGACCTGTGGATGCTCGCTCAGACCTGTGGGTGCTCGCTCACACCTGTGGGTGCTCGCTCACACCTGTGGGTGCTCGCTCACACCTGTGGGTGCTCGCTCACACCTGTGGGTGCTCGCCCACACCTGTGGGTGCCCGCTCACACCTGTGGGTGCCCGCTCAGACTTGTGGGTGCCCGCTCAGACCTGTGGGTGCCCGCTCAGACCTGTGGGTGCCCGCTCAGACCTGTGGGTGCCACGTCACACCTGTGGGTGCCCGCTCAAACCTGTTTGTGCTCGCTCAAACCTGTGGGTGCTCTCTCAGGCCTGTGGGTGCTCGCTCACACCTGTGGGTGCCCGCTCAGACCTGTGGGTGCCCGCTCAGACCTGTGGGTGCCCGCTCAGACCTGTAGGTGCCCGCTCAGACCTGTGGGTGCCAGCTCAGACCTGTGGGTGCTCGCCACACCTGTGGGTGCTCACTCACACCTGTGGGTGCTTATTCACACCTGTGGGTGCTCGCTCACACCTGTGGGTGCTCTCTCACACCTGTGGGTGCACGCCACATCTGTGGGTGCTCTCTCACACCTGTGGGTGCTTATTCACATCTGTGAGTGCTCGCTCAGACCAGTGGGTTCTTGCTCAGACCAGTGGGTTCTCGCTCACACCTGTGGGTGCTCGCTCACACCTGTGGGTGCTCGCTCACACCTGTGGGTGCTCGCTCACACCTGTGGGTGCCCGCTCAGACTTGTGGGTGCCCGCTCAGACCTGTGGGTGCCCACTCAGACCTGTGGGTGCCCGCTCACACCTGTGGGTGCCCGCTCACACCTGTGGGTGCCCGCTCACACCTGTGGGTGCCCGCTCACACCTGTGGGTGCCCGCTCACACCTGTGAGTGCTCGCTCACACCTGTGGGTGCTCGCCACACCTGTGGGTGCTCACTCACACCTGTGGGTGCTTATTCACACCTGTGGGTGCTCGCTCACACCTGTGTGTGCTCGCTCACACCTGTGTGTGCTCGCTCACACCTTTGGGTGCTCGCTCACACCTGTGGGTGCTCGCTCACACCTGTGGGTACCCGCTCATACCTGTGGGTGCCCGCTCAGACCTGTGGGTGCCCGCTCAGACCTGTAGGTGCCCGCTCAGACCTGTGGGTGCCCGCTCAGACCTGTGGGTGCCCGCTCAGACCTGTGGGTGCCCGCTCTGACCTGTGGGTGCCCGCTCAGACCTGTGGGTGACCGCTCAGACCTGTGGCTTCCCGCTCAGACCTGTGGGTGCCCGCTCACACCTGTGGGTGCCCGCTCACACCTGTGGGTGCCCGCTCACACCTGTGGGTGCCCGCTCACACCTGTGGGTGCTCGATCACACCTGTGGGTGCTCGCTCACACCTGTGGGTGCTCGCTCAGACCTGAGTGTGCTTATTCACACCTGTGGGTGCTCGCTCACACCTGTGGGTGCTCGGTCACACCTGTGGGTGCTCGGTCACACCTGTGGGTGCTCGGTCACACCTGTGGGTGCTCGGTCACACCTGTGGGTGCTCGCTCACACCTGTGGGTGCTCGCTCACACCTGTGGGTGCTAGCTCACACCTGTGGGTGCTCGCCACAGCTGTAGGTGCTCTCTCACACCTGTGGGTGCTTATTCACACCTGTGGGTGCTCGCTCACACCTGTGGGTGCTCACTCACACCTGTGGGTGCTCGCTCACAACTGTGGGTGCCCGCTCACACCTGTGGGTGCTCGCTCACACCTGTGGGTGCCCGCTCAGACCTGTGGGTGCCCGCTCAGACCTGTGGGTGCCCGCTCAGACTTGTGGGTGCCCGCTCAGACCTGTGGGTGCCCACTCAGACCTGTGGGTGCCCGCTCACACCTGTGGGTGCCCGCTCACACCTGTGGGTGCCCGCTCACACCTGTGGGTGCCCGCTCACACCTGTGGGTGCCCGCTCACACCTGTGGGTGCTCGATCACACCTGTGGGTGCTCGCTCACACCTGTGGGTGCTCGCTCACACCTGTGGGTGCTTATTCACACCTGTGGGTGCTCGCTCAGAACTGAGGGTGCTCGCTCACACCTGTGGGTGCTCGCTCACACCTGTGGGTGCTCGCTCACACCTGTGGGTGCTCGCTCACACCTGTGGGTGCTCGCTCACACCTGTGGGTGCTAGCTCACACCTGTGGGTGCTCGCCACACCTGTGGGTGCTCTCTCACACCTGTGGGTGCTTATTCACACCTGTGGGTGCTCGCTCAGACCTGTGGATGCTCGCTCAGACCTGTGGGTGCTCGCTCACACCTGTGGGTGCTCGCTCACACCTGTGGGTGCTCGCTCACACCTGTTGGTGCTCGCTCACACCTGTGGGTGCTCGCCCACACCTGTGGGTGCCCGCTCACACCTGTGGGTGCCCGCTCAGACCTGTGGGTTCCCGCTCAGACCTGTGGGTGCCCGCTCACACCTGTGGGTGCCCGCTCACACCTGTGGGTGCCCGCTCACACCTGTGGGTGCCCGCTCACACCTGTGGGTGCTCGATCACACCTGTGGGTGCTCGCTCACACCTGTGGGTGCTCGCTCACACCTGAGGGGGCTTATTCACACCTGTGGGTGCTCGCTCAGACCTGTGGGTGCTCGCTCACACCTTTGGGTGCTCGCTCACACCTGTGGGTGCTCGCTCACACCTGTGGGTGCTCGCCCACACCTGTGGGTGCCCGCTCACACCTGTGGGTGCCCGCTCAGACTTGTGGGTGCTCGCTCAGACCTGTGGGTGCCCGCTCAGACCTGTGGGTGCCCGCTCAGACCTGTGGGTGCCCGCTCACACCTGTGGGTGCTCGCTCACACCTGTTGGTGCTCGCCCACACCTGTGGGTGCTAGCTCACACCTGTGGGTGCTCGCCACACCTGTGGGTGCTCACTCACACCTGTGGGTGCTTATTCACACCTGTGGGTGCTCGCTCACACCTGTGGGTGCTCGCTCACACCTTTGGGTGCTCGCTCACACCTGTGGGTGCTCGATCACACCTGTGGGTGCTCGCTCACACCTGTGGGTGCTCGCTCAGACCTGAGGGTGCTTATTCACACCTGTGGGTAGCTCGCTCAGACCTGTGGATGCTCGCTCAGACCTGTGGGTGCTCGCTCACACCTGTGGGTGCTCGCTCACACCTGTGGGTGCTCGCTCACACCTGTGGGTGCTCGCTCACACCTGTGGGTGCTCGCCCACACCTGTGGGTGCCCGCTCACACCTGTGGGTGCCCGCTCAGACTTGTGGGTGCCCGCTCAGACCTGTGGGTGCCCGCTCAGACCTGTGGGTGCCCGCTCAGACCTGTGGGTGCCACGTCACACCTGTGGGTGCCCGCTCAAACCTGTTTGTGCTCGCTCAAACCTGTGGGTGCTCTCTCAGGCCTGTGGGTGCTCGCTCACACCTGTGGGTGCCCGCTCAGACCTGTGGGTGCCCGCTCAGACCTGTGGGTGCCCGCTCAGACCTGTAGGTGCCCGCTCAGACCTGTGGGTGCCAGCTCAGACCTGTGGGTGCTCGCCACACCTGTGGGTGCTCACTCACACCTGTGGGTGCTTATTCACACCTGTGGGTGCTCGCTCACACCTGTGTGTGCTCGCTCACACCTTTGGGTGCTCGCTCACACCTGTGGGTGCTCGCTCACACCTGTGGGTACCCGCTCAGACCTGTGGGTGCCCGCTCAGACCTGTGGGTGCCCGCTCAGACCTGTAGGTGCCCGCTCAGACCTGTGGGTGCCCGCTCAGACCTGTGGGTGCCCGCTCAGACCTGTGGGTGCCCGCTCTGACCTGTGGGTGCCCGCTCAGACCTGTGGGTGACCGCTCAGACCTGTGGCTTCCCGCTCAGACCTGTGGGTGCCCGCTCACACCTGTGGGTGCCCGCTCACACCTGTGGGTGCCCGCTCACACCTGTGGGTGCCCGCTCACACCTGTGGGTGCTCGATCACACCTGTGGGTGCTCGCTCACACCTGTGGGTGCTCGCTCAGACCTGAGTGTGCTTATTCACACCTGTGGGTGCTCGCTCAGACCTGTGGATGCTCGCTCAGACCTGTGGGTGCTCGCTCACACCTGTGGGTGCTCGCTCACACCTGTGGGTGCTCGCTCACACCTGTGGGTGCTCGCTCACACCTGTGGGTGCTCGCCCACACCTGTGGGTGCCCGCTCACACCTGTGGGTGCCCGCTCAGACTTGTGGGTGCCCGCTCAGACCTGTGGGTGCCCGCTCAGACCTGTGGGTGCCCGCTCAGACCTGTGGGTGCCAGGTCACACCTGTGGGTGCCCGCTCAAACCTGTTTGTGCTCGCTCAAACCTGTGGGTGCTCGCTCAGGCCTGTGGGTGCTCGCTCACACCTGTGGGTGCTCGCTCACACCTGTTGGTGCTCGCCCACACCTGTGGTTGCTCGCTCACACCTGTGGATGCTCGCTCACATCTGTTGGTGCTCGCTCACACCTGTGAGTGCTTATTCACACCTGTGGGTGCTCGCTCAGAACTGAGGGTGCTCGCTCACACCTGTGGGTGCTCGCTCACACCTGTGGGTGCTCGCTCACACCTGTGAGTGCTCGCTCACACCTGTGGGTGCACGCCACACCTGTGGGTGCTCTCTCACACCTGTGGGTGCACGCCACATCTGTGGGTGCTCTCTCACACCTGTGGGTGCTTATTCACATCTGTGGGTTCTCGCTCAGACCAGTGGGTTCTTGCTCAGACCAGTGGGTTCTCGCTCACACCTGTGGGTGCTCGCTCACACCTGTGGGTGCTCGCTCACACTTGTGGGTGCTCGCTCACACCTGTGTGTGCTCGCTCACACCTGTGGGTGCTCGCTCACACCTGTGGGTGCTTGCTAACACCTGTGGGTGCTCGCTCACACCTGTGGGTGCTCGCTCACACCTGTGGGTGCTTATTCACACCTGTGGGTGCTCTCTCAGAACTGAGGGTGCTCGCTCACACCTGTGGGTGCTCGGTCACACCTGTGGGTGCTCGGTCACACCTGTGGGTGCTCGGTCACACCTGTGGGTGCTCGCTCACACCTGTGGGTGCTCGCCCACACCTGTGGGTGCCCGCTCACACCTGTGGGTGCCCGCTCAGACTTGTGGGTGCTCGCTCAGACCTGTGGGTGCCCGCTCAGACCTGTGGGGGTCCGCTCAGACCTGTGGGTGCCCGCTCACACCTGTGGGTGCTCGCTCACACCTGTTGGTGCTCGCCCACACCTGTGGGTGCTAGCTCACACCTGTGGGTGCTCGCCACACCTGTGGGTGCTCACTCACACCTGTGGGTGCTTATTCACACCTGTGGGTGCTCGCTCACACCTGTGGGTGCTCGCTCACACCTTTGGGTGCTCGCTCACACCTGTGGGTGCTCGATCACACCTGTGGGTGCTCGCTCACACCTGTGGGTGCTCGCTCAGACCTGAGGGTGCTTATTCACACCTGTGGGAGCTCGCTCAGACCTGTGGATGCTCGCTCAGACCTGTGGGTGCTCGCTCACACCTGTGGGTGCTCGCTCACACCTGTGGGTGCTCGCTCACACCTGTGGGTGCTCGCTCACACCTGTGGGTGCTCGCCCACACCTGTGGGTGCCCGCTCACACCTGTGGGTGCCCGCTCAGACTTGTGGGTGCCCGCTCAGACCTGTGGGTGCCCGCTCAGACCTGTGGGTGCCCGCTCAGACCTGTGGGTGCCACGTCACACCTGTGGGTGCCCGCTCAAACCTGTTTGTGCTCGCTCAAACCTGTGGGTGCTCTCTCAGGCCTGTGGGTGCTCGCTCACACCTGTGGGTGCCCGCTCAGACCTGTGGGTGCCCGCTCAGACCTGTGGGTGCCCGCTCAGACCTGTAGGTGCCCGCTCAGACCTGTGGGTGCCAGCTCAGACCTGTGGGTGCTCGCCACACCTGTGGGTGCTCACTCACACCTGTGGGTGCTTATTCACACCTGTGGGTGCTCGCTCACACCTGTGTGTGCTCGCTCACACCTTTGGGTGCTCGCTCACACCTGTGGGTGCTCGCTCACACCTGTGGGTACCCGCTCAGACCTGTGGGTGCCCGCTCAGACCTGTGGGTGCCCGCTCAGACCTGTAGGTGCCCGCTCAGACCGGTGGGTGCCCGCTCAGACCTGTGGGTGCCCGCTCAGACCTGTGGGTGCCCGCTCTGACCTGTGGGTGCCCGCTCAGACCTGTGGGTGACCGCTCAGACCTGTGGCTTCCCGCTCAGACCTGTGGGTGCCCGCTCACACCTGTGGGTGCCCGCTCACACCTGTGGGTGCCCGCTCACACCTGTGGGTGCCCGCTCACACCTGTGGGTGCTCGATCACACCTGTGGGTGCTCGCTCACACCTGTGGGTGCTCGCTCAGACCTGAGTGTGCTTATTCACACCTGTGGGTGCTCGCTCAGACCTGTGGATGCTCGCTCAGACCTGTGGGTGCTCGCTCACACCTGTGGGTGCTCGCTCACACCTGTGGGTGCTCGCTCACACCTGTGGGTGCTCGCTCACACCTGTGGGTGCTCGCCCACACCTGTGGGTGCCCGCTCACACCTGTGGGTGCCCGCTCAGACTTGTGGGTGCCCGCTCAGACCTGTGGGTGCCCGCTCAGACCTGTGGGTGCCCGCTCAGACCTGTGGGTGCCAGGTCACACCTGTGGGTGCCCGCTCAAACCTGTTTGTGCTCGCTCAAACCTGTGGGTGCTCGCTCAGGCCTGTGGGTGCTCGCTCACACCTGTGGGTGCTCGCTCACACCTGTTGGTGCTCGCCCACACCTGTGGTTGCTCGCTCACACCTGTGGATGCTCGCTCACATCTGTTGGTGCTCGCTCACACCTGTGAGTGCTTATTCACACCTGTGGGTGCTCGCTCAGAACTGAGGGTGCTCGCTCACACCTGTGGGTGCTCGCTCACACCTGTGGGTGCTCGCTCACACCTGTGAGTGCTCGCTCACACCTGTGGGTGCACGCCACACCTGTGGGTGCTCTCTCACACCTGTGGGTGCACGCCACATCTGTGGGTGCTCTCTCACACCTGTGGGTGCTTATTCACATCTGTGGGTTCTCGCTCAGACCAGTGGGTTCTTGCTCAGAGCCAGTGGGTTCTCGCTCACACCTGTGGGTGCTCGCTCACACCTGTGGGTGCTCGCTCACACTTGTGGGTGCTCGCTCACACCTGTGTGTGCTCGCTCACACCTGTGGGTGCTCGCTCACACCTGTGGGTGCTTGCTCACACCTGTGGGTGCTCGCTCACACCTGTGGGTGCTCGCTCACACCTGTGGGTGCTTATTCACACCTGTGGGTGCTCTCTCAGAACTGAGGGTGCTCGCTCACACCTGTGGGTGCTCGGTCACACCTGTGGGTGCTCGGTCACACCTGTGGGTGCTCGGTCACACCTGTGGGTGCTCGCTCACACCTGTGGGTGCTCGCTCACACCTGTGGGTGCTAGCTCACACCTGTGGGTGCTCGCCACAGCTGTAGGTGCTCTCTCACACCTGTGGGTGCTTATTCACACCTGTGGGTGCTCGCTCACACCTGTGGGTGCTCACTCACACCTGTGGGTGCTCGCTCACAACTGTGGGTGCCCGCTCACACCTGTGGGTGCTCGCTCACACCTGTGGGTGCCCGCTCAGACCTGTGGGTGCCCGCTCAGACCTGTGGGTGCCCGCTCAGACTTGTGGGTGCCCGCTCAGACCTGTGGGTGCCCACTCAGACCTGTAGGTGCCCGCTCACACCTGTGGTTGCATGCTCACACCTGTGGGTGCCCGCTCACACCTGTGGGTGCCCGCTCACAACTGTGGGTGCTCGATCACACCTGTGGGTGCTCGCTCACACCTGTGGGTGCTCGCTCACACCTGTGGGTGCTTATTCACACCTGTGGGTGCTCGCTCAGAACTGAGGGTGCTCGCTCACACCTGTGGGTGCTCGCTCACACCTGTGGGTGCTCGCTCACACCTGTGGGTGCTCGCTCACACCTGTGGGTGCTAGCTCACACCTGTGGGTGCTCGCTACACCTGTGGGTGCTCTCTCACACCTGTGGGTGCTTATTCACACCTGTGGGTGCTCGCTCAGACCTGTGGATGCTCGCTCAGACCTGTGGGTGCTCGGTCACACCTGTGGGTGCTCGCTCACACCTGTGGGTGCTCGCTCACACCTGTGGGTGCTCGCTCACACCTGTGGGTGCTCGCCCACACCTGTGGGTGCCCGCTCACACCTGTGGGTGCCCGCTCAGACCTGTGGGTTCCCGCTCAGACCTGTGGGTGCCCGCTCACACCTGTGGGTGCCCGCTCACACCTGTGGGTGCCCGCTCACACCTGTGGGTGCCCGCTCACACCTGTGGGTGCTCGATCACACCTGTGGGTGCTCGCTCACACCTGTGGGTGCTCGCTCAGACCTGAGGGTGCTTATTCACACCTGTGGGTGCTCGCTCAGACCTGTGGGTTCTCGCTCAGACCTGTGGGTGCTCGCTCACACCAGTGGGTGCTCGCTCACACCTTTGGGTGCTCGCTCACACCTGTGGGTGCTCGCTCACACCTGTGGGTGCTCGCCCACACCTGTGGGTGCCCGCTCACACCTGTGGGTGCCCGCTCAGACTTGTGGGTGCCCGCTCAGACCTGTGGGTGCCCGCTCAGACCTGTGGGTGCCCGCTCAGACCTGTGGGTGCCCGCTCACACCTGTGGGTGCTCGCTCACACCTGTTGGTGCTCGCCCACACCTGTGGGTGCTAGCTCACACCTGTGGGTGCTCGCCACACCTGTGGGTGCTCACTCACACCTGTGGGTGCTTATTCACACCTGTGGGTGCTCGCTCACACCTGTGGGTGCTCGCTCACACCTTTGGGTGCTCGCTCACACCTGTGGGTGCTCGATCACACCTGTGGGTGCTCGCTCACACCTGTGGGTGCTCGCTCAGACCTGAGGGTGCTTATTCACACCTGTGGGTGCTCGCTCAGACCTGTGGATGCTCGCTCAGACCTGTGGGTGCTCGCTCACACCTGTGGGTGCTCGCTCACACCTGTGGGTGCTCGCTCACACCTGTGGGTGCTCGCTCACACCTGTGGGTGCTCGCCCACACCTGTGGGTGCCCGCTCACACCTGTGGGTGCCCGCTCAGACTTGTGGGTGCCCGCTCAGACCTGTGGGTGCCCGCTCAGACCTGTGGGTGCCCGCTCAGACCTGTGGGTGCCAGGTCACACCTGTGGGTGCCCGCTCAAACCTGTTTGTGCTCGCTCAAACCTGTGGGTGCTCGCTCAGGCCTGTGGGTGCTCGCTCACACCTGTGGGTGCCCGCTCAGACCTGTGGGTGCCCGCTCAGACCTGTGGGTGCCCGCTCAGACCTGTAGGTGCCCGCTCAGACCTCTGGGTGCCAGCTCAGACCTGTGGGTGCCCGCTCAGACCTGTGGGTGCCCGCTCTGACCTGTGGGTGCCCGCTCACACCTGTGGGTGCCCGCTCAGACCTGTGGCTTCCCGCTCAGACCTGTGGGTGCCCGCTCACACCTGTGGGTGCCCGCTCACACCTGTGGGTGCCCGCTCACACCTGTGGGTGCCCGCTCACACCTGTGGGTGCTCGATCACACCTGTGGGTGCTCGATCACACCTGTGTGTGCTCGCTCACACCTGTGGGTGCTCGCTCAGACCTGAGGGTGCTTATTCACACCTGTGGGTGCTCGCTCAGACCTGTGGATGCTCGCTCAGACCTGTGGGTGCTCGCTCACA
>NC_091233.1:23740149-23772605 GCF_040958095.1 Procambarus clarkii | reverse complement strand
GAATTAATAACAATAAACGGAAAATTCACAAAAACGTGAAAAAACGGCAATATACTGCCTAATTCGATGATATTTTCTCTATATCACATAAAGGAAAAGGGAATGATAAACGTCAAAACATTGATAAATTCGATGATTTTTAGTACAAAACCAAACGCAAGAAAACTTGCTTAAAATGCAATATTATGCAAAATTCTGAGATATGAAGGTCAAATCACGTATCGTGATACTACATGAAGTAGTATCGAAATATTGGTAAAAACGAATATATTTACGTAAAATCACACTACATGAAAAACGAGAAAAAAGTCACTATTTTACCAAATTTGAGGATTTTAACTTCAAATCATAGAGCAAGGTTTCGTATTATTAAGATCCAAGAAAAGACATATGACAATGTAGTTTCCAATTCAAATGAAAAAAATCAATGTGTTTTCATTAGAATTAACTAAAATGATCCTGATTTTCCACTTATATTACAGATGGAAGATGTACACGTAAAACCGCTCTAATCCGGCTGAAACGTCGATATATGCAATAAAAACAGAACTTCTCCCCTTTTCAATATCTTACTCAGCATTTTAACGAGAAACAAATAGATGAATATAAATGAAGTGTTTATTGTTAATTTCTAATCAATTATGTGTTTGCATCATTTATATCGTATATTTAATGAATTAATAGCAATAAACTGAAAATTCACAAAAACGTGGAAAAACGGCAAAAAATTGTCTAATTAGACGGTATTTTCTTTAAATCACATAAAGGAAAAGGGGATGATAAACGTCAAAATATTGCTAAATTCGATGATTTTTAGTACAAAACCAAACGCAAGAAAACTTGCTTAAAATGCAATATTATGCAAAATTCTGAGATATGAAGGTCAAATCACGTATCGTGATACTACATGAAGTAGTATCGAAATATTGGTAAAAACGAATATATTTACGTAAAATCACACTACATGAAAAACGAGAAAAAAGTCACTATTTTACCAAATTTGAGGATTTTAACTTCAAATCATAGAGCGAGGTTTCGTATTATTTAGATCCAAGAAAAGACATATGACAATGTTGTTTCCAATTCAAATAAAAAAAAATCAATGTGTTTTCATTAGAATTAACTAAAATGATCCTGATTTTCCACTTATATTACAGATGGAAGATGTACACGTAAAACCGCTCTAATCCGGCTGAAACGTCGATATATGCAATAAAAACAGAACTTCTCCCCTTTTCAATATCTTACTCAGCATTTTAACGAGAAACAAATAGTTGAATAAAAATGAAGTGTTTATTGTTAATTTCTAATCAATTATGTGTTTGCATCATTTATTTCGTATATTTAATGAAGTAATAGCAATAAACTGAAAATTCACAAAAACGTAGAAAAACGGCAAAATATTGCCTAATTCGACGATATTTTCTTTAAATCACATAAAGGAAATGAGGATGAGAAACGTCAAAATATTGCTAAATTCGATGATTTTTAGTACAAAACCAAACGCAAGAAAACTTGCTTAAAAGGCAATATTATGCGAAATTATGAGATTTGAAGGCCAAACCACGTATCGTGATACTACATGAAGTAGTATCGAAATATTGGTAAAAACGAATATATTACCGTAAAATCACACTACATGAAAAACGTGAAAAAAGTCACTATTTTACCAAATTTGAGGATTTTAACTTCAAATCATAGAGCGAGGTTTCTTATTATTTAGATCCAAGAAAAGACATATGACAATGTTGTTTACAATACAAATGATAAAAATCAATGTGTTTTTCCACAATTAGAATTAACTAAAATGATCCTGATTTTCTGCTTATATTACAGATGGAAGATGTACACGTAAAACCGCTCTAATCTGGCTGAAACGTCGATATATGCAATAAAAACAGAACTTCTCCCCTTTTCAATATCTTACTCAGTATTTTAACGAGAAACAAATAGTTGATTGAAAATGAAGTGTGTATTGTTAATTTCTAATCAATTATGTGTTTGCCTCATTTTTATCGTATATATAATGAATTAATAACAATAAACGGAAAATTCACAAAAACGTGAAAAAACGGCAATATACTGCCTAATTCGATGATATTTTCTCTATATCACATCAAGGAAAAGGGAATGATAAACGTCAAAACATTGATAAATTCGATGATTTTTAGTACAAAACCAAACGCAAGAAAACTTGCTTAAAATGCAATATTATGCAAAATTCTGAGATATGAAGGTCAAATCACGTATCGTGATACTACATGAAGTAGTATCGAAATATTGGTAAAAACGAATATATTTACGTAAAATCACACTACATGAAAAACGAGAAAAAAAGTCACTATTTTACCAAATTTGAGGATTTTAACTTCAAATCATAGAGCTTTCGTATTATTTAGATCGAAGAAAAGACATACGACAATGTTGTTTCCAATACAAATGATAAAAATCAATGTGTTTTTCCACAATTAGAATTAACTAAAATGATCCTGATTTTCCGCTTATATTAAAGATGGAAGATGTGCACGTAAAACCGCTCTAATCCGGCTGAAACGTCGATATTTGCAATAAAAAAAAAAACTTCTCCCCTTTTCAATATCTTACTCAGCATTTTAACGAGAAACAAATAGTTGAATAAAAATGAAGTGTTTATTGTTAATTTCTAATCAATTATGTGTTTGCATCATTTATATCGTATATTTAATGAATTAATAGCAATAAACTGAAAATTCACAAAAACGTAGAAAAACGGCAAAATATTGCCTAATTCGACGATATTTTCTTTAAATCACATAAAGGAAATGAGGATGATAAACGTCAAAATATTGCTAAATTCGATGATTTTTAGTACAAAACCAAACGCAAGAAAACTTGCTTAAAAGGCAATATTATGCGAAATTATGAGATTTGAAGGCCAAACCACGTATCGTGATACTACATGAAGTAGTATCGAAATATTGGTAAAAACGAATATATTACCGTAAAATCACACTACATGAAAAACGTGAAAAAAGTCACTATTTTACCAAATTTGAGGATTTTAACTTCAAATCATAGAGCGAGGTTTCTTATTATTTAGATCCAAGAAAAGACATATGACAATGTTGTTTCCAATACAAATGATAAAAATCAATGTGTTTTTCCACAATTAGAATTAACTAAAATGATCCTGATTTTCCGCTTATATTACAGATGGAAGATGTACACGTAAAACCGCTCTAATCTGGCTGAAACGTCGATATATGCAATAAAAACAGAACTTCTCCCCTTTTCAATATCTTACTCAGTATTTTAACGAGAAACAAATAGTTGATTGAAAATGAAGTGTGTATTGTTAATTTCTAATCAATTATGTGTTTGCCTCATTTTTATCGTATATATAATGAATTAATAACAATAAACGGAAAATTCACAAAAACGTGAAAAAACGGCAATATACTGCCTAATTCGATGATATTTTCTCTATATCACATAATGGAAAAGGGAATGATAAACGTCAAAACATTGATAAATTCGATGATTTTTAGTACAAAACCAAACGCAAGAAAACTTGCTTAAAATGCAATATTATGCAAAATTCTGAGATATGAAGGTCAAATCACGTATCGTGATACTACATGAAGTAGTATCGAAATATTGGTAAAAACGAATATATTTACGTAAAATCACACTACATGAAAAACGAGAAAAAAGTCACTATTTTACCAAATTTGAGGACTTTAACTTCAAATCATAGAGCAAGGTTTCGTATTATTAAGATCCAAGAAAAGACATATGACAATGTAGTTTCCAATTCAAATGAAAAAAATCAATGTGTTTTCATTAGAATTAACTAAAATGATCCTGATTTTCCACTTATATTACAGATGGAAGATGTACACGTAAAACCGCTCTAATCCGGCTGAAACGTCGATATATGCAATAAAAACAGAACTTCTCCCCTTTTCAATATCTTACTCAGCATTTTAACGAGAAACAAATAGTTGAATATAAATGAAGTGTTTATTGTTAATTTCTAATCAATTATGTGTTTGCATCATTTATATCGTATATTTAATGAATTAATAGCAATAAACTGAAAATTCACAAAAACGTGGAAAAACGGCAAAAAATTGCCTAATTAGACGGTATTTTCTTTAAATCACATAAAGGAAAAGGGGATGATAAACGTCAAAATATTGCTAAATTCGATGATTTTTAGTACAAAACCAAACGCAAGAAAACTTGCTTAAAATGCAATATTATGCAAAATTCTGAGATATGAAGGTCAAATCACGTATCGTGATACTACATGAAGTAGTATCGAAATATTGGTAAAAACGAATATATTTACGTAAAATCACACTACATGAAAAACGAGAAAAAAGTCACTATTTTACCAAATTTGAGGATTTTAACTTCAAATCATAGAGCGAGGTTTCGTATTATTTAGATCCAAGAAAAGACATATGACAATGTTGTTTCCAATTCAAATAAAAAAAAATCAATGTGTTTTCATTAGAATTAACTAAAATGATCCTGATTTTCCACTTATATTACAGATGGAAGATGTACACGTAAAACCGCTCTAATCCGGCTGAAACGTCGATATATGCAATAAAAACAGAACTTCTCCCCTTTTCAATATCTTACTCAGCATTTTAACGAGAAACAAATAGTTGAATAAAAATGAAGTGTTTATTGTTAATTTCTAATCAATTATGTGTTTGCATCATTTATTTCGTATATTTAATGAAGTAATAGCAATAAACTGAAAATTCACAAAAACGTAGAAAAACGGCAAAATATTGCCTAATTCGACGATATTTTCTTTAAATCACATAAAGGAAATGAGGATGAGAAACGTCAAAATATTGCTAAATTCGATGATTTTTAGTACAAAACCAAACGCAAGAAAACTTGCTTAAAAGGCAATATTATGCGAAATTATGAGATTTGAAGGCCAAACCACGTATCGTGATACTACATGAAGTAGTATCGAAATATTGGTAAAAACGAATATATTACCGTAAAATCACACTACATGAAAAACGTGAAAAAAGTCACTATTTTACCAAATTTGAGGATTTTAACTTCAAATCATAGAGCGAGGTTTCTTATTATTTAGATCCAAGAAAAGACATATGACAATGTTGTTTACAATACAAATGATAAAAATCAATGTGTTTTTCCACAATTAGAATTAACTAAAATGATCCTGATTTTCTGCTTATATTACAGATGGAAGATGTACACGTAAAACCGCTCTAATCTGGCTGAAACGTCGATATATGCAATAAAAACAGAACTTCTCCCCTTTTCAATATCTTACTCAGTATTTTAACGAGAAACAAATAGTTGATTGAAAATGAAGTGTGTATTGTTAATTTCTAATCAATTATGTGTTTGCCTCATTTTTATCGTATATATAATGAATTAATAACAATAAACGGAAAATTCACAAAAACGTGAAAAAACGGCAATATACTGCCTAATTCGATGATATTTTCTCTATATCACATCAAGGAAAAGGGAATGATAAACGTCAAAACATTGATAAATTCGATGATTTTTAGTACAAAACCAAACGCAAGAAAACTTGCTTAAAATGCAATATTATGCAAAATACTGAGATATGAAGGTCAAATCACGTATCGTGATACTACATGAAGTAGTATCGAAATATTGGTAAAAACGAATATATTTACGAAAAATCACACTACATGAAAAACGAGAAAAAAAGTCACTATTTTACCAAATTTGAGGATTTTAACTTCAAATCATAGAGCTTTCGTATTATTTAGATCGAAGAAAAGACATACGACAATGTTGTTTCCAATACAAATGATAAAAATCAATGTGTTTTTCCACAATTAGAATTAACTAAAATGATCCTGATTTTCCGCTTATATTAAAGATGGAAGATGTGCACGTAAAACCGCTCTAATCCGGCTGAAACGTCGATATTTGCAATAAAAAGAGAACTTCTCCCCTTTTCAATATCTTACTCAGCATTTTAACGAGAAACAAATAGTTGAATAAAAATGAAGTGTTTATTGTTAATTTCTAATCAATTATGTGTTTGCATCATTTATATCGTATATTTAATGAATTAATAGCAATAAACTGAAAATTCACAAAAACGTGGAAAAACGGCAAAATATTGCCTAATTCGACGGTATTTTCTTTAAATCACATAGAGGAAATGAGGATGATAAACGTCAAAATATTGCTAAATTCGATGATTTTTAGTACAAAACCAAACGCAAGAAAACTTGCTTAAAATGCAATATTATGCACAATTCTGAGATATGAAGGTCAAATCACGTATCGTGATACTACATGAAGTAGTATCGAAATATTGGTAAAAACGAATATATTTACGTAAAATCACACTACATGAAAAACGAGAAAAAAGTCACTATTTTACCAAATTTGAGGATTTTAACTTCAAATCATAGAGCAAGGATTCGTATTATTAAGATCCAAGAAAAGACATATGACAATGTAGTTTCCAATTCAAATGAAAAAAATCAATGTGTTTTCATTAGAATTAACTAAAATGATCCTGATTTTCCACTTATATTACAGATGGAAGATGTACACGTAAAACCGCTCTAATCCGGCTGAAACGTCGATATATGCAATAAAAACAGAACTTCTCCCGTTTTCAATATCTTACTCAGCATTTTAACGTGAAACAAATAGTTGAATAAAAATGAAGTGTTTATTGTTAATTTCTAATCAATTATGTGTTTGCATCATTTATTTCGTATATTTAATGAAGTAATAGCAATAAACTGAAAATTCACAAAAACGTAGAAAAACGGCAAAATATTGCCTAATTCGACGATATTTTCTTTAAATCACATAAAGGAAATGAGGATGATAAACTTCAAAATATTGCTAAATTCGATGATTTTTAGTACAAAACCAAACGCAAGAAAACTTGCTTAAAAGGCAATATTATGCGAAATTATGAGATTTGAAGGCCAAACCACGTATCGTGATACTACATGAAGTAGTATCGAAATATTGGTAAAACGAATATATTACCGTAAAATCACACTACATGAAAAACGTGAAAAAGTCACTATTTTACCAAATTTGAGGATTTTAACTTCAAATCATAGAGCGAGGTTTCTTATTATTTAGATCCAAGAAAAGACATATGACAATGTTGTTTACGATACAAATGACAAAAACCAATGTGTTTTTCCACAATTCGAATTAACTAAAATCATCCTGATTTTACGCTTATATTACAGATGGAAGATGTACACGTAAAACCGCTCTAATCTGGCTGAAACGTCGATATATGCAATAAAAACAGAACTTCTCCCCTTTTCAATATCTTACTAAGTATTTTAACGAGAAACAAATAGTTGATTGAAAATGAAGTGTGTATTGTTAATTTCTAATCAATTATGTGTTTGCATCATTTTTATCGTATATATAATGAATTAATAACAATAAACTGAAAATTAAAAAAAACGTGGAAAAACTGCAAAATACTGCCTAATTCGATGATATTTTCTCTATATCACATAAAGGAAAAGGGGATGATAAACGTCAAAATATTGCTAAATTCGATGATTTTTAGTACAAACCCAAACGCAAGAAAACTTGCTTAAAATGCAATATTATTCAAAATTCTGAGATATGAAGGTCAAATCACGTATCGTGATACTACATGAAGTAGTATCGAAATATTGGTAAAAACGAATATATTTACGTAAAATCACACTACATGAAAAACGAGAAAAAAGTCACTATTTTACCAAATTTGAGGATTTTAACTTCAAATCATAGAGCGAGGTTTCGTATTATTTAGATCCAAGAAAAGACCTATGACAATGTTGTTTCCAATGCAAATAAAAAAAAAAGCAATGTGTTTTCATTAGAATTAACTAAAATGATCCTGATTTTCCACTTATATTACAGATGGAAGATGTACACGTAAAACCGCTCTAATCCGGCTGAAACGTCGATATATGCAATAAAAACAGAACTTCTCCCCATTTCAATATCTTACTCAGCATTTCAACGAGAAACAAATAGTTGATTAAAAATGAAGTGTTTATTGTTAATTTCTAATCAATTATGTGTTTGCATCATTTATATCGTATATATAATGAATTAATAGCAATAAACTGAAAATTCACAAAAACGTGCAAAAACGGCAAAATATTGCATAATTCGACGAGATTTTCTTTAAATCACATGAAGGAAATGAGGATGATAAACGTCAAAATATTGCTAAATTCGATGATTTTTAGTACAATACCAAACGCAAGAAAACTTGCTTAAAATGCAATATTATGCGAAATTCTGAGATTTGAAGGCCAAATTACGTATCGTGATACTACATGATGTAGTATCGAAATATTGGTAGAAACGAATATATTTACGTAAAATCACACTACATGAAAAACGAGAAAAAAAGTCATTATTTTACCAAATTTGAGGATTTTAACTTCAAATCATTGAGCGAGGTTTCGTATTATTTAGATCCAAGAAAAGACATATGACAATGTTGTTTCCAATACAAATGATAAAAATCAATGTGTTTTTCCAAAATTAGAATTAACTAAATTGATCCTGATTTTCCGCTTATATTACAGATGGAAGATGTACACGTAAAACCGCTCTAATCCGGCTGAAACGTCGATATTTGCAATAAAAAGAGAACTTCTCCCCTTTTCAATATCTTACTCAGCATTTTAACGAGAAACAAATAGTTGAATATAAATGAAGTGTTTATTGTTAATTTCTAATCAATTATGTGTTTGCATCATTTATATCGTATATTTAATGAATTAATAGCAATAAACTGAAAATTCACAAAAACGTAGAAAAACGGCAAAATATTGCCTAATTCGACGATATTTTCTTTAAATCACATAAAGGAAATGAGGATGATAAACGTCAAAATATTGCTAAATTCGATGATTTTTAGTACAAAACCAAACGCAAGAAAACTTGCTTAAAAGGCAATATTATGCGAAATTATGAGATTTGAAGGCCAAACCACGTATCGTGATACTACATGAAGTAGTATCGAAATATTGGTAAAAACGAATATATTTACGTAAAATCACACTACATGAAAAACGAGAAAAAAGTCACTATTTTACCAAATTTGAGGATTTTAACTTCAAATCATAGAGCAAGGATTCGTATTATTAAGATCCAAGAAAAGACATATGACAATGTAGTTTCCAATTCAAATGAAAAAAATCAATGTGTTTTCATTAGAATTAACTAAAATGATCCTGATTTTCCACTTATATTACAGGTGGAAGATGTACACGTAAAACCGCTCTAATCCGGCTGAAACGTCGATATATGCAATAAAAACAGAACTTCTCCCCTTTTCAATATCTTACTCAGCATTTTAACGAGAAACAAATAGTTGAATATAAATGAAGTGTTTATTGTTAATTTCTAATCAATTATGTGTTTGCATCATTTATATCGTATATTTAATGAATTAATAGCAATAAACTGAAAATTCACAAAAACGTGGAAAAACGGCAAAAAATTGCCTAATTAGACGGTATTTTCTTTAAATCACATAAAGGAAAAGGGGATGATAAACGTCAAAATATTGCTAAATTCGATGATTTTTAGTACAAAACCAAACGCAAGAAAACTTGCTTAAAATGCAATATTATGCAAAATTCTGAGATATGAAGGTCAAATCACGTATCGTGATACTACATGAAGTAGTATCGAAATATTGGTAAAAACGAATATATTTACGTAAAATCACACTACATGAAAAACGAGAAAAAAGTCACTATTTTACCAAATTTGAGGATTTTAACTTCAAATCATAGAGCGAGGTTTCGTATTATTTAGATCCAAGAAAAGACATATGACAATGTTGTTTCCAATTCAAATAAAAAAAAATCAATGTGTTTTCATTAGAATTAACTAAAATGATCCTGATTTTCCACTTATATTACAAATGGAAGATGTACACGTAAAACCGCTCTAATCCGGCTGAAACGTCGATATATGCAATAAAAACAGAACTTCTCCCCTTTTCAATATCTTACTCAGCATTTTAACGAGAAACAAATAGTTGAATAAAAATGAAGTGTTTATTGTTAATTTCTAATCAATTATGTGTTTGCATCATTTATATCGTATATTTAATGAAGTAATAGCAATAAACTGAAAATTCACAAAAACGTAGAAAAACGGCAAAATATTGCCTAATTCGACGATATTTTCTTTAAATCACATTAAAGGAAATGAGGATGATAAACGTCAAAATATTGCTAAATTCGATGATTTTTAGTACAAAACCAAACGCAAGAAAACTTGCTTAAAAGGCAATATTATGCGAAATTATTAGATTTGAAGGCCAAACCACGTATCGTGATACTACATGAAGTAGTATCGAAATATTGGTAAAAACGAATATATTACCGTAAAATCACACTATATGAAAAACGTGAAAAAAGTCACTATTTTACCAAATTTGAGGATTTTAACTTCAAATCATAGAGCGAGGTTTCTTATTATTTAGATCCAAGAAAAGACATATGACAATGTTGTTTACAATACAAATGATAAAAATCAATGTGTTTTTCCACAATTCGAATTAACTAAAATGATCCTGATTTTTCGCTTATATTACAGATGGAAGATGTACACGTAAAACCGCTCTAATCTGGCTGAAACGTCGATATATGCAATAAAAACGGAACTTCTCCCCTTTTCAATATCTTACTCAGTATTTTAACGAGAAACAAATAATTGATTGAAAATGAAGTGTGTATTGTTAATTTTTAATCAATTATGTGTTTGCATCATTTTTATCGTATATATAATGAATTAATAACAATAAACTGAAAATTCCAAAAAACGTGGAAAAACGGCAAAATACTGCCTAATTCGATGATATTTTCTCTATATTACATAAAGGAAAAGGGGATGATAAGCGTCCAAATATTGGTAAATTCAATGATTTTTAGTACAAAACCAAACAAAAGAAAACTTGCTTGAAATGCAATATTATGCAAAATTCTCAGATATGAAGGTCAAATCACGTATCGTGATACTACATGAAGTAGTATCGAAATATTGGTAAATACGAATATATTTACGTAAAATCACACTACATGAAAAACGAGAAAAAATTCACTATTTTACCAAATTTGAGGATTTTAACTTCAAATCATAGAGCGAGGTTTCGTATTATTTAGGTCCAAGAAAAGACATATGACAATGTTGTTTCCAATGCAAATAAAAAAAAGCAATGTGTTTTCATTAGAATTAACTAAAATGATCCTGATTTTCCACTTATATTACAGATGGAAGATGTACACGTAAAACCGCTCTAATCCGGCTGAAACGTCGATATATGCAATATAAACAGAACTTCTCCCCTTTTCAATATCTTACTCAGCATTTCAACGAGAAACAAGTAGTTAATTAAAAATGAAGTGTTTATTGTTAATTTCTAATCAATTATGTGTTTGCATCATTTATATCGTATATATAATGAATTAATAGCAATAAACTGAAAATTCACAAAAACGTGCAAAAACGGCAAAATATTGCATAATTTGACGATATTTTCTTTAAATCACATGAAGGAAATGAGGATGATAAACGTCAAAATATTGCTAAATTCGATGATTTTTAGTACAAAACCAAACGCAAGAAAACTTGCTTAAAAGGCAATATTATGCAAAATTCTGAGATTTGAAGGCCAAATTACGTATCGTGATACTACATGAAGTAGTATCGAAATATTGGTAGAAACGAATATATTTACGTAAAATCACACTACATGAAAAACGAGAAAAAAAGTCACTATTTTACCAAATTTGAGGATTTTAACTTCAAATCATTGAGCGAGGTTTCGTATTATTTAGATCCAAGAAAAGACATATGACAAAGTTGTTTCCAATACAAATGATAAAAATCAATGTGTTTTTCCACAATTAGAATTAACTAAATTGATCCTGATTTTCCGCTTATATTACAGATGGAAGATGTACACGTAAAACCGCTCTAATCCGACTGAAACGTCGATATTTGCAATAAAAAAAAAAACTTCTCCCCTTTTCAATATCTTACTCAGCATTTTAACGAGAAACAAATAGTTGAATAAAAATGAAGTGTTTATTGTTAATTTCTAATCAATTATGTGTTTGCATCATTTATATCGTATATTTAATGAATTAATAGCAATAAACTGAAAATTCACAAAAACGTAGAAAAACGGCAAAATATTGCCTAATTCGACGATATTTTCTTTAAATCACATAAAGGAAATGAGGATGATAAACGTCAAAATATTGCTAAATTCGATGATTTTTAGTACAAAACCAAACGCAAGAAAACTTGCTTAAAAGGCAATATTATGCGAAATTATGAGATTTGAAGGCCAAACCACGTATCGTGATACTACATGAAGTAGTATCGAAATATTGGTAAAAACGAATATATTACCGTAAAATCACACTACATGAAAAACGTGAAAAAAGTCACTATTTTACCAAATTTGAGGATTTTAACTTCAAATCATAGAGCGAGGTTTCTTATTATTTAGATCCAAGAAAAGACATATGACAATGTTGTTTCCAATACAAATGATAAAAATCAATGTGTTTTTCCACAATTAGAATTAACTAAAATGATCCTGATTTTCCGCTTATATTACAGATGGAAGATGTACACGTAAAACCGCTCTAATCTGGCTGAAACGTCGATATATGCAATAAAAACAGAACTTCTCCCCTTTTAATATCTTACTCAGTATTTTAACGAGAAACAAATAGTTGATTGAAAATGAAGTGTGTATTGTTAATTTCTAATCAATTATGTGTTTGCCTCATTTTTATCGTATATATAATGAATTAATAACAATAAACGGAAAATTCTCAAAAACGTGAAAAAACGGCAATATACTGCCTAATTCGATGATATTTTCTCTATATCACATAAAGGAAAAGGGAATGATAAACGTCAAAACATTGATAAATTCGATGATTTTTAGTACAAAACCAAACGCAAGAAAACTTGCTTAAAATGCAATATTATGCAAAATTCTGAGATATGAAGGTCAAATCACGTATCGTGATACTACATGAAGTAGTATCGAAATATTGGTAAAAACGAATATATTTACGTAAAATCACACTACATGAAAAACGAGAAAAAAGTCACTATTTTACCAAATTTGAGGATTTTAACTTCAAATCATAGAGCAAGGATTCGTATTATTAAGATCCAAGAAAAGACATATGACAATGTAGTTTCCAATTCAAATGAAAAAAATCAATGTGTTTTCATTAGATTTAACTAAAATGATCCTGATTTTCCACTTATATTACAGATGGAAGATGTACACGTAAAACCGCTCTAATCCGGCTGAAACGTCGATATATGCAATAAAAACAGAACTTCTCCCGTTTTCAATATCTTACTCAGCATTTTAACGAGAAACAAATAGTTGAATAAAAATGAAGTGTTTATTGTTAATTTCTAATCAATTATGTGTTTGCATCATTTATTTCGTATATTTAATGAAGTAATAGCAATAAACTGAAAATTCACAAAAACGTAGAAAAACGGCAAAATATTGCCTAATTCGACGATATTTTCTTTAAATCACATAAAGGAAAAGAGGATGATAAACGTCAAAATATTGCTAAATTCGATGATTTTTAGTACAAAACCAAACGCAAGAAAACTTGCTTAAAAGGCAATATTATGCGAAATTATGAGATTTGAAGGCCAAACCACGTATCGTGATACTACATGAAGTAGTATCGAAATATTGGTAAAACGAATATATTACCGTAAAATCACACTACATGAAAAACGTGAAAAAAAGTCACTATTTTACCAAATTTGAGGATTTTAACTTCAAATCATAGAGCGAGGTTCCTTATTATTTAGATCCAAGAAAAGACATATGACAATGTTGTTTACAATACAAATGACAAAAATCAATGTGTTTTTCCACAATTCGAATTAACTAAAATGATCCTGATTTTCCGCTTATATTACAGATGGAAGATGTACACGTAAAACCGCTCTAATCTGGCTGAAACGTCGATATATGCAATAAAAACAGAACTTCTCCCCTTTTCAATATCTTACTAAGTATTTTAACGAGAAACAAATAGTTGATTGAAAATGAAGTGTGTATTGTTAATTTCTAATCAATTATGTGTTTGCATCATTTTTATCGTATATATAATGAATTAATAACAATAAACTGAAAATTAAAAAAAACGTGGAAAAACGGCAAAATACTGCCTAATTCGATGATATTTTCTCTATATCACATAAAGGAAAAGGGGATGATAAACGTCAAAATATTGCTAAATTCGATGATTTTTAGTACAAACCCAAACGCCAGAAAACTTGCTTAAAATGCAATATTATGCAAAATTCTGAGATATGAAGGTCAAATCACGTATCGTGATACTACATGAAGTAGTATCGAAATATTGGTAAAAACGAATATATTTACGTAAAATCACACTACATGAAAAACGAGAAAAAAGTCACTATTTTACCAAATTTGAGGATTTTAACTTCAAATCATAGAGCGAGGTTTCGTATTATTTAGATCCAAGAAAAGACATATGACAATGTTGTTTCCAATGCAAATAAAAAAAAGCAATGTGTTTTCATTAGAATTAACTAAAATGATCCTGATTTTCCACTTATATTACAGATGGAAGATGTACACGTAAAACCGCTCTAATCCGGCTGAAACGTCGATATATGCAATAAAAACAGAACTTCTCCCCTTTTCAATATCTTACTCAGCATTTCAACGAGAAACAAATAGTTGATTAAAAATGAAGTGTTTATTGTTAATATCTAATCAATTATGTGTTTGCATCATTTATATCGTATATATAATGAATTAATAGCAATAAACTGAAAATTCACAAAAACGTGCAAAAACGGCAAAATATTGCATAATTCGACGATATTTTCTTTAAATCACATGAAGGAAATGTGGATGATAAACGTCAAAATATTGCTAAATTCGATGATTTTTAGTACAATACCAAACGCAAGAAAACTTGCTTAAAATGCAATATTATGCGAAATTCTGAGATTTGAAGGCCAAATTACGTATCGTGATACTACATGAAGTAGTATCGAAATATTGGTAGAAACGAATATATTTACGTAAAATCACACTACATGAAAAACGAGAAAAAAAATCACTATTTTACCAAATTTGAGGATTTTAACTTCAAATCATTGAGCGAGGTTTCGTATTATTTAGATCCAAGAAAAGACATATGACAATGTTGTTTACGATACAAATGACAAAAACCAATGTGTTTTTCCACAATTCGAATTAACTAAAATGATCCTGATTTTACGCTTATATTACAGATGGAAGATGTACACGTAAAACCGCTCTAATCTGGCTGAAACGTCGATATATGCAATAAAAACAGAACTTCTCCCCTTTTCAATATCTTACTAAGTATTTTAACGAGAAACAAATAGTTGATTGAAAATGAAGTGTGTATTGTTAATTTCTAATCAATTATGTGTTTGCATCATTTTTATCGTATATATAATGAATTAATAACAATAAACTGAAAATTAAAAAAAACGTGGAAAAACGGCAAAATACTGCCTAATTCGATGATATTTTCTCTATATCACATAAAGGAAAAGGGGATGATAAACGTCAAAATATTGCTAAATTCGATGATTTTTAGTACAAACCCAAACGCAAGAAAACTTGCTTAAAATGCAATATTATGCAAAATTCTGAGATATGAAGGTCAAATCACGTATCGTGATACTACATGAAGTAGTATCGAAATATTGGTAAAAACGAATATATTTACGTAAAATCACACTACATGAAAAACGAGAAAAAAGTCACTATTTTACCAAATTTGAGGATTTTAACTTCAAATCATTGAGCGAGGTTTCGTATTATTTAGATCCAAGAAAAGACATATGACAAAGTTGTTTCCAATACAAATGATAAAAATCAATGTGTTTTTCCACAATTAGAATTAACTAAATTGATCCTGATTTTCCGCTTATATTACAGATGGAAGATGTACACGTAAAACCGCTCTAATCCGACTGAAACGTCGATATTTGCAATAAAAAAAAAAAACTTCTCCCCTTTTCAATATCTTACTCAGCATTTTAACGAGAAACAAATAGTTGAATAAAAATGAAGTGTTTATTGTTAATTTCTAATCAATTATGTGTTTGCATCATTTATATCGTATATTTAATGAATTAATAGCAATAAACTGAAAATTCACAAAAACGTAGAAAAACGGCAAAATATTGCCTAATTCGACGATATTTTCTTTAAATCACATAAAGGAAATGAGGATGATAAACGTCAAAATATTGCTAAATTCGATGATTTTTAGTACAAAACCAAACGCAAGAAAACTTGCTTAAAAGGCAATATTATGCGAAATTATGAGATTTGAAGGCCAAACCACGTATCGTGATACTACATGAAGTAGTATCGAAATATTGGTAAAAACGAATATATTACCGTAAAATCACACTACATGAAAAACGTGAAAAAAGTCACTATTTTACCAAATTTGAGGATTTTAACTTCAAATCATAGAGCGAGGTTTCTTATTATTTAGATCCAAGAAAAGACATATGACAATGTTGTTTCCAATACAAATGATAAAAATCAATGTGTTTTTCCACAATTAGAATTAACTAAAATGATCCTGATTTTCCGCTTATATTACAGATGGAAGATGTACACGTAAAACCGCTCTAATCTGGCTGAAACGTCGATATATGCAATAAAAACAGAACTTCTCCCCTTTTAATATCTTACTCAGTATTTTAACGAGAAACAAATAGTTGATTGAAAATGAAGTGTGTATTGTTAATTTCTAATCAATTATGTGTTTGCCTCATTTTTATCGTATATATAATGAATTAATAACAATAAACGGAAAATTCTCAAAAACGTGAAAAAACGGCAATATACTGCCTAATTCGATGATATTTTCTCTATATCACATAAAGGAAAAGGGAATGATAAACGTCAAAACATTGATAAATTCGATGATTTTTAGTACAAAACCAAACGCAAGAAAACTTGCTTAAAATGCAATATTATGCAAAATTCTGAGATATGAAGGTCAAATCACGTATCGTGATACTACATGAAGTAGTATCGAAATATTGGTAAAAACGAATATATTTACGTAAAATCACACTACATGAAAAACGAGAAAAAAGTCACTATTTTACCAAATTTGAGGATTTTAACTTCAAATCATAGAGCAAGGATTCGTATTATTAAGATCCAAGAAAAGACATATGACAATGTAGTTTCCAATTCAAATGAAAAAAATCAATGTGTTTTCATTAGATTTAACTAAAATGATCCTGATTTTCCACTTATATTACAGATGGAAGATGTACACGTAAAACCGCTCTAATCCGGCTGAAACGTCGATATATGCAATAAAAACAGAACTTCTCCCGTTTTCAATATCTTACTCAGCATTTTAACGAGAAACAAATAGTTGAATAAAAATGAAGTGTTTATTGTTAATTTCTAATCAATTATGTGTTTGCATCATTTATTTCGTATATTTAATGAAGTAATAGCAATAAACTGAAAATTCACAAAAACGTAGAAAAACGGCAAAATATTGCCTAATTCGACGATATTTTCTTTAAATCACATAAAGGAAAAGAGGATGATAAACGTCAAAATATTGCTAAATTCGATGATTTTTAGTACAAAACCAAACGCAAGAAAACTTGCTTAAAAGGCAATATTATGCGAAATTATGAGATTTGAAGGCCAAACCACGTATCGTGATACTACATGAAGTAGTATCGAAATATTGGTAAAACGAATATATTACCGTAAAATCACACTACATGAAAAACGTGAAAAAAAGTCACTATTTTACCAAATTTGAGGATTTTAACTTCAAATCATAGAGCGAGGTTCCTTATTATTTAGATCCAAGAAAAGACATATGACAATGTTGTTTACAATACAAATGACAAAAATCAATGTGTTTTTCCACAATTCGAATTAACTAAAATGATCCTGATTTTCCGCTTATATTACAGATGGAAGATGTACACGTAAAACCGCTCTAATCTGGCTGAAACGTCGATATATGCAATAAAAACAGAACTTCTCCCCTTTTCAATATCTTACTAAGTATTTTAACGAGAAACAAATAGTTGATTGAAAATGAAGTGTGTATTGTTAATTTCTAATCAATTATGTGTTTGCATCATTTTTATCGTATATATAATGAATTAATAACAATAAACTGAAAATTAAAAAAAACGTGGAAAAACGGCAAAATACTGCCTAATTCGATGATATTTTCTCTATATCACATAAAAGAAAAGGGGATGATAAACGTCAAAATATTGCTAAATTCGATGATTTTTAGTACAAACCCAAACGCCAGAAAACTTGCTTAAAATGCAATATTATGCAAAATTCTGAGATATGAAGGTCAAATCACGTATCGTGATACTACATGAAGTAGTATCGAAATATTGGTAAAAACGAATATATTTACGTAAAATCACACTACATGAAAAACGAGAAAAAAGTCACTATTTTACCAAATTTGAGGATTTTAACTTCAAATCATAGAGCGAGGTTTCGTATTATTTAGATCCAAGAAAAGACATATGACAATGTTGTTTCCAATGCAAATAAAAAAAAGCAATGTGTTTTCATTAGAATTAACTAAAATGATCCTGATTTTCCACTTATATTACAGATGGAAGATGTACACGTAAAACCGCTCTAATCCGGCTGAAACGTCGATATATGCAATAAAAACAGAACTTCTCCCCTTTTCAATATCTTACTCAGCATTTCAACGAGAAACAAATAGTTGATTAAAAATGAAGTGTTTATTGTTAATATCTAATCAATTATGTGTTTGCATCATTTATATCGTATATATAATGAATTAATAGCAATAAACTGAAAATTCACAAAAACGTGCAAAAACGGCAAAATATTGCATAATTCGACGATATTTTCTTTAAATCACATGAAGGAAATGTGGATGATAAACGTCAAAATATTGCTAAATTCGATGATTTTTAGTACAATACCAAACGCAAGAAAACTTGCTTAAAATGCAATATTATGCGAAATTCTGAGATTTGAAGGCCAAATTACGTATCGTGATACTACATGAAGTAGTATCGAAATATTGGTAGAAACGAATATATTTACGTAAAATCACACTACATGAAAAACGAGAAAAAAAATCACTATTTTACCAAATTTGAGGATTTTAACTTCAAATCATTGAGCGAGGTTTCGTATTATTTAGATCCAAGAAAAGACATATGACAATGTTGTTTACGATACAAATGACAAAAACCAATGTGTTTTTCCACAATTCGAATTAACTAAAATGATCCTGATTTTACGCTTATATTACAGATGGAAGATGTACACGTAAAACCGCTCTAATCTGGCTGAAACGTCGATATATGCAATAAAAACAGAACTTCTCCCCTTTTCAATATCTTACTAAGTATTTTAACGAGAAACAAATAGTTGATTGAAAATGAAGTGTGTATTGTTAATTTCTAATCAATTATGTGTTTGCATCATTTTTATCGTATATATAATGAATTAATAACAATAAACTGAAAATTAAAAAAAACGTGGAAAAACGGCAAAATACTGCCTAATTCGATGATATTTTCTCTATATCACATAAAGGAAAAGGGGATGATAAACGTCAAAATATTGCTAAATTCGATGATTTTTAGTACAAACCCAAACGCAAGAAAACTTGCTTAAAATGCAATATTATGCAAAATTCTGAGATATGAAGGTCAAATCACGTATCGTGATACTACATGAAGTAGTATCGAAATATTGGTAAAAACGAATATATTTACGTAAAATCACACTACATGAAAAACGAGAAAAAAGTCACTATTTTACCAAATTTGAGGATTTTAACTTCAAATCATAGAGCGAGGTTTCGTATTATTTAGATCCAAGAAAAGACCTATGACAATGTTGTTTCCAATGCAAATAAAAAAAAAAGCAATGTGTTTTCATTAGAATTAACTAAAATGATCCTGATTTTCCACTTATATTACAGATGGAAGATGTACACGTAAAACCGCTCTAATCCGGCTGAAACGTCGATATATGCAATAAAAACAGAACTTCTCCCCATTTCAATATCTTACTCAGCATTTCAACGAGAAACAAATAGTTGATTAAAAATGAAGTGTTTATTGTTAATTTCTAATCAATTATGTGTTTGCATCATTTATATCGTATATATAATGAATTAATAGCAATAAACTGAAAATTCACAAAAACGTGCAAAAACGGCAAAATATTGCATAATTCGACGAGATTTTCTTTAAATCACATGAAGGAAATGAGGATGATAAACGTCAAAATATTGCTAAATTCGATGATTTTTAGTACAATACCAAACGCAAGAAAACTTGCTTAAAATGCAATATTATGCGAAATTCTGAGATTTGAAGGCCAAATTACGTATCGTGATACTACATGAAGTAGTATCGAAATATTGGTAGAAACGAATATATTTACGTAAAATCACACTACATGAAAAACGAGAAAAAAGTCACTATTTTACCAAATTTGAGGATTTTAACTTCAAATCATTGAGCGAGGTTTCGTATTATTTAGATCCAAGAAAAGACATATGACAATGTTGTTTCCAATACAAATGATAAATTCAATGTGTTTTTCCAAAATTAGAATTAACTAAATTGATCCTGATTTTCCGCTTATATTACAGATGGAAGATGTACACGTAAAACCGCTCTAATCCGGCTGAAACGTCGATATTTGCAATAAAAAGAGAACTTCTCCCCTTTTCAATATCTTACTCAGCATTTTAACGAGAAACAAATAGTTGAATAAAAATGAAGTGTTTATTGTTAATTTCTAATCAATTATGTGTTTGCATCATTTATATCGTATATTTAATGAATTAATAGCAATAAACTGAAAATTCACAAAAACGTAGAAAAACGGCAAAATATTGCCTAATTCGACGATATTTTCTTTAAATCACATAAAGGAAATGAGGATGATAAACGTCAAAATATTGCTAAATTCGATGATTTTTAGTACAAAACCAAACGCAAGAAAACTTGCTTAAAAGGCAATATTATGCGAAATTATGAGATTTGAAGGCCAAACCACGTATCGTGATACTACATGAAGTAGTATCGAAATATTGGTAAAAACGAATATATTTACGTAAAATCACACTACATGAAAAACGAGAAAAAAGTCACTATTTTACCAAATTTGAGGATTTTAACTTCAAATCATAGAGCAAGGATTCGTATTATTAAGATCCAAGAAAAGACATATGACAATGTAGTTTCCAATTCAAATGAAAAAAATCAATGTGTTTTCATTAGAATTAACTAAAATGATCCTGATTTTCCACTTATATTACAGGTGGAAGATGTACACGTAAAACCGCTCTAATCCGGCTGAAACGTCGATATATGCAATAAAAACAGAACTTCTCCCCTTTTCAATATCTTACTCAGCATTTTAACGAGAAACAAATAGTTGAATATAAATGAAGTGTTTATTGTTAATTTCTAATCAATTATGTGTTTGCATCATTTATATCGTATATTTAATGAATTAATAGCAATAAACTGAAAATTCACAAAAACGTGGAAAAACGGCAAAAAATTGCCTAATTAGACGGTATTTTCTTTAAATCACATAAAGGAAAAGGGGATGATAAACGTCAAAATATTGCTAAATTCGATGATTTTTAGTACAAAACCAAACGCAAGAAAACTTGCTTAAAATGCAATATTATGCAAAATTCTGAGATATGAAGGTCAAATCACGTATCGTGATACTACATGAAGTAGTATCGAAATATTGGTAAAAACGAATATATTTACGTAAAATCACACTACATGAAAAACGAGAAAAAAGTCACTATTTTACCAAATTTGAGGATTTTAACTTCAAATCATAGAGCGAGGTTTCGTATTATTTAGATCCAAGAAAAGACATATGACAATGTTGTTTCCAATTCAAATAAAAAAAAATCAATGTGTTTTCATTAGAATTAACTAAAATGATCCTGATTTTCCACTTATATTACAGATGGAAGATGTACACGTAAAACCGCTCTAATCCGGCTGAAACGTCGATATATGCAATAAAAACAGAACTTCTCCCCTTTTAAATATCTTACTCAGCATTTCAACGAGAAACAAGTAGTTAATTAAAAATGAAGTGTTTATTGTTAATTTCTAATCAATTATGTGTTTGCATCATTTATATCGTATATATAATGAATTAATAGCAATAAACTGAAAATTCACAAAAACGTGCAAAAACGGCAAAATATTGCATAATTTGACGATATTTTCTTTAAATCACATGAAGGAAATGAGGATGATAAACGTCAAAATATTGCTAAATTCGATGATTTTTAGTGCAAAACCAAACGCAAGAAAACTTGCTTAAAAGGCAATATTATGCAAAATTCTGAGATTTGAAGGCCAAATTACGTATCGTGATACTACATGAAGTAGTATCGAAATATTGGTAGAAACGAATATATTTACGTAAAATCACACTACATGAAAAACGAGAAAAAAAGTCACTATTTTACCAAATTTGAGGATTTTAACTTCAAATCATTGAGCGAGGTTTCGTATTATTTAGATCCAAGAAAAGACATATGACAAAGTTGTTTCCAATACAAATGATAAAAATCAATGTGTTTTTCCACAATTAGAATTAACTAAATTGATCCTGATTTTCCGCTTATATTACAGATGGAAGATGTACACGTAAAACCGCTCTAATCCGACTGAAACGTCGATATTTGCAATAAAAAAAAAAACTTCTCCCCTTTTCAATATCTTACTCAGCATTTTAACGAGAAACAAATAGTTGAATAAAAATGAAGTGTTTATTGTTAATTTCTAATCAATTATGTGTTTGCATCATTTATATCGTATATTTAATGAATTAATAGCAATAAACTGAAAATTCACAAAAACGTAGAAAAACGGCAAAATATTGCCTAATTCGACGATATTTTCTTTAAATCACATAAAGGAAATGAGGATGATAAACGTCAAAATATTGCTAAATTCGATGATTTTTAGTACAAAACCAAACGCAAGAAAACTTGCTTAAAAGGCAATATTATGCGAAATTATGAGATTTGAAGGCCAAACCACGTATCGTGATACTACATGAAGTAGTATCGAAATATTGGTAAAACGAATATATTACCGTAAAATCACACTACATGAAAAACGTGAAAAAAAGTCACTATTTTACCAAATTTAAGGATTTTAACTTCAAATCATAGAGCGAGGTTTCTTATTATTTAGATCCAAGAAAAGACATATGACAATGTTGTTTACAATACAAATGACAAAAATCAATGTGTTTTTCCACAATTCGAATTAACTAAAATGATCCTGATTTTCCGCTTATATTACAGATGGAAGATGTACACGTAAAACCGCTCTAATCTGGCTGAAACGTCGATATATGCAATAAAAACAGAACTTCTCCCCTTTTCAATATCTTACTAAGTATTTTAACGAGAAACAAATAGTTGATTGAAAATGAAGTGTGTATTGTTAATTTCTAATCAATTATGTGTTTGCATCATTTTTATCGTATATTTAATGAATTAATAACAATAAACTGAAAATTAAAAAAAAACGTGGAAAAACGGCAAAATACTGCCTAATTCGATGATATTTTCTCTATATCACATAAAGGAAAAGGGGATGATAAACGTCAAAATATTGCTAAATTCGATGATTTTTAGTACAAACCCAAACGCCAGAAAACTTGCTTAAAATGCAATATTATGCAAAATTCTGAGATATGAAGGTCAAATCACGTATCGTGATACTACATGAAGTAGTATCGAAATATTGGTAAAAACGAATATATTTACGTAAAATCACACTACATGAAAAACGAGAAAAAAGTCACTATTTTACCAAATTTGAGGATTTTAACTTCAAATCATAGAGCGAGGTTTCGTATTATTTAGATCCAAGAAAAGACATATGACAATGTTGTTTCCAATGCAAATAAAAAAAAAGCAATGTGTTTTCATTAGAATTAACTAAAATGATCCTGATTTTCCACTTATATTACAGATGGAAGATGTACACGTAAAACCGCTCTAATCCGGCTGAAACGTCGATATATGCAATAAAAACAGAACTTCTCCCCTTTTCAATATCTTACTCAGCATTTCAACGAGAAACAAATAGTTGATTAAAAATGAAGTGTTTATTGTTAATATCTAATCAATTATGTGTTTGCATCATTTATATCGTATATATAATGAATTAATAGCAATAAACTGAAAATTCACAAAAACGTGCAAAAACGGCAAAATATTGCATAATTCGACGATATTTTCTTTAAATCACATGAAGGAAATGAGGATGATAAACGTCAAAATATTGCTAAATTCGATGATTTTTAGTACAATACCAAACGCAAGAAAACTTGCTTAAAATGCAATATTATGCGAAATTCTGAGATTTGAAGGCCAAATTACGTATCGTGATACTACATGAAGTAGTATCGAAATATTGGTAGAAACGAATATATTTACGTAAAATCACACTACATGAAAAACGAGAAAAAGAATCACTATTTTACCAAATTTGAGGATTTTAACTTCAAATCATTGAGCGAGGTTTCGTATTATTTAGATCCAAGAAAAGACATATGACAATGTTGTTTACGATACAAATGACAAAAACCAATGTGTTTTTCCACAATTCGAATTAACTAAAATGATCCTGATTTTACGCTTATATTACAGATGGAAGATGTACACGTAAAACCGCTCTAATCTGGCTGAAACGTCGATATATGCAATAAAAACAGAACTTCTCCCCTTTTCAATATCTTACTAAGTATTTTAACGAGAAACAAATAGTTGATTGAAAATGAAGTGTGTATTGTTAATTTCTAATCAATTATGTGTTTGCATCATTTTTATCGTATATATAATGAATTAATAACAATAAACTGAAAATTAAAAAAAACGTGGAAAAACGGCAAAATACTGCCTAATTCGATGATATTTTCTCTATATCACATAAAGGAAAAGGGGATGATAAACGTCAAAATATTGCTAAATTCGATGATTTTTAGTACAAACCCAAACGCAAGAAAACTTGCTTAAAATGCAATATTATGCAAAATTCTGAGATATGAAGGTCAAATCACGTATCGTGATACTACATGAAGTAGTATCGAAATATTGGTAAAAACGAATATATTTACGTAAAATCACACTACATGAAAAACGAGAAAAAAGTCACTATTTTACCAAATTTGAGGATTTTAACTTCAAATCATAGAGCGAGGTTTCGTATTATTTAGATCCAAGAAAAGACCTATGACAATGTTGTTTCCAATGCAAATAAAAAAAAAAGCAATGTGTTTTCATTAGAATTAACTAAAATGATCCTGATTTTCCACTTATATTACAGATGGAAGATGTACACGTAAAACCGCTCTAATCCGGCTGAAACGTCGATATATGCAATAAAAACAGAACTTCTCCCCATTTCAATATCTTACTCAGCATTTCAACGAGAAACAAATAGTTGATTAAAAATGAAGTGTTTATTGTTAATTTCTAATCAATTATGTGTTTGCATCATTTATATCGTATATATAATGAATTAATAGCAATAAACTGAAAATTCACAAAAACGTGCAAAAACGGCAAAATATTGCATAATTCGACGAGATTTTCTTTAAATCACATGAAGGAAATGAGGATGATAAACGTCAAAATATTGCTAAATTCGATGATTTTTAGTACAATACCAAACGCAAGAAAACTTGCTTAAAATGCAATATTATGCGAAATTATGAGATTTGAAGGCCAAATTACGTATCGTGATACTACATGAAGTAGTATCGAAATATTGGTAGAAACGAATATATTTACGTAAAATCACACTACATGAAAAACGAGAAAAAAGTCACTATTTTACCAAATTTGAGGATTTTAACTTCAAATCATTGAGCGAGGTTTCGTATTATTTAGATCCAAGAAAAGACATATGACAATGTTGTTTCCAATACAAATGATAAATTCAATGTGTTTTTCCAAAATTAGAATTAACTAAATTGATCCTGATTTTCCGCTTATATTACAGATGGAAGATGTACACGTAAAACCGCTCTAATCCGGCTGAAACGTCGATATTTGCAATAAAAAGAGAACTTCTCCCCTTTTCAATATCTTACTCAGCATTTTAACGAGAAACAAATAGTTGAATAAAAATGAAGTGTTTATTGTTAATTTCTAATCAATTATGTGTTTGCATCATTTATATCGTATATTTAATGAATTAATAGCAATAAACTGAAAATTCACAAAAACGTAGAAAAACGGCAAAATATTGCCTAATTCGACGATATTTTCTTTAAATCACATAAAGGAAATGAGGATGATAAACGTCAAAATATTGCTAAATTCGATGATTTTTAGTACAAAACCAAACGCAAGAAAACTTGCTTAAAAGGCAATATTATGCGAAATTATGAGATTTGAAGGCCAAACCACGTATCGTGATACTACATGAAGTAGTATCGAAATATTGGTAAAAACGAATATATTTACGTAAAATCACACTACATGAAAAACGAGAAAAAAGTCACTATTTTACCAAATTTGAGGATTTTAACTTCAAATCATAGAGCAAGGATTCGTATTATTAAGATCCAAGAAAAGACATATGACAATGTAGTTTCCAATTCAAATGAAAAAAATCAATGTGTTTTCATTAGAATTAACTAAAATGATCCTGATTTTCCACTTATATTACAGGTGGAAGATGTACACGTAAAACCGCTCTAATCCGGCTGAAACGTCGATATATGCAATAAAAACAGAACTTCTCCCCTTTTCAATATCTTACTCAGCATTTTAACGAGAAACAAATAGTTGAATATAAATGAAGTGTTTATTGTTAATTTCTAATCAATTATGTGTTTGCATCATTTATATCGTATATTTAATGAATTAATAGCAATAAACTGAAAATTCACAAAAACGTGGAAAAACGGCAAAAAATTGCCTAATTAGACGGTATTTTCTTTAAATCACATAAAGGAAAAGGGGATGATAAACGTCAAAATATTGCTAAATTCGATGATTTTTAGTACAAACCCAAACGCAAGAAAACTTGCTTAAAATGCAATATTATGCAAAATTCTGAGATATGAAGGTCAAATCACGTATCGTGATACTACATGAAGTAGTATCGAAATATTGGTAAAAACGAATATATTTACGTAAAATCACACTACATGAAAAACGAGAAAAAAGTCACTATTTTACCAAATTTGAGGATTTTAACTTCAAATCATAGAGCGAGGTTTCGTATTATTTAGATCCAAGAAAAGACCTATGACAATGTTGTTTCCAATGCAAATAAAAAAAAAAGCAATGTGTTTTCATTAGAATTAACTAAAATGATCCTGATTTTCCACTTATATTACAGATGGAAGATGTACACGTAAAACCGCTCTAATCCGGCTGAAACGTCGATATATGCAATAAAAACAGAACTTCTCCCCATTTCAATATCTTACTCAGCATTTCAACGAGAAACAAATAGTTGATTAAAAATGAAGTGTTTATTGTTAATTTCTAATCAATTATGTGTTTGCATCATTTATATCGTATATATAATGAATTAATAGCAATAAACTGAAAATTCACAAAAACGTGCAAAAACGGCAAAATATTGCATAATTCGACGAGATTTTCTTTAAATCACATGAAGGAAATGAGGATGATAAACGTCAAAATATTGCTAAATTCGATGATTTTTAGTACAATACCAAACGCAAGAAAACTTGCTTAAAATGCAATATTATGCGAAATTATGAGATTTGAAGGCCAAATTACGTATCGTGATACTACATGAAGTAGTATCGAAATATTGGTAGAAACGAATATATTTACGTAAAATCACACTACATGAAAAACGAGAAAAAAGTCACTATTTTACCAAATTTGAGGATTTTAACTTCAAATCATTGAGCGAGGTTTCGTATTATTTAGATCCAAGAAAAGACATATGACAATGTTGTTTCCAATACAAATGATAAATTCAATGTGTTTTTCCAAAATTAGAATTAACTAAATTGATCCTGATTTTCCGCTTATATTACAGATGGAAGATGTACACGTAAAACCGCTCTAATCCGGCTGAAACGTCGATATTTGCAATAAAAAGAGAACTTCTCCCCTTTTCAATATCTTACTCAGCATTTTAACGAGAAACAAATAGTTGAATAAAAATGAAGTGTTTATTGTTAATTTCTAATCAATTATGTGTTTGCATCATTTATATCGTATATTTAATGAATTAATAGCAATAAACTGAAAATTCACAAAAACGTAGAAAAACGGCAAAATATTGCCTAATTCGACGATATTTTCTTAAATCACATAAAGGAAATGAGGATGATAAACGTCAAAATATTGCTAAATTCGATGATTTTTAGTACAAAACCAAACGCAAGAAAAACTTGCTTAAAAGGCAATATTATGCGAAATTATGAGATTTGAAGGCCAAACCACGTATCGTGATACTACATGAAGTAGTATCGAAATATTGGTAAAAACGAATATATTTACGTAAAATCACACTACATGAAAAACGAGAAAAAAGTCACTATTTTACCAAATTTGAGGATTTTAACTTCAAATCATAGAGCAAGGATTCGTATTATTAAGATCCAAGAAAAGACATATGACAATGTAGTTTCCAATTCAAATGAAAAAAATCAATGTGTTTTCATTAGAATTAACTAAAATGATCCTGATTTTCCACTTATATTACAGGTGGAAGATGTACACGTAAAACCGCTCTAATCCGGCTGAAACGTCGATATATGCAATAAAAACAGAACTTCTCCCCTTTTCAATATCTTACTCAGCATTTTAACGAGAAACAAATAGTTGAATATAAATGAAGTGTTTATTGTTAATTTCTAATCAATTATGTGTTTGCATCATTTATATCGTATATTTAATGAATTAATAGCAATAAACTGAAAATTCACAAAAACGTGGAAAAACGGCAAAAAATTGCCTAATTAGACGGTATTTTCTTTAAATCACATAAAGGAAAAGGGGATGATAAACGTCAAAATATTGCTAAATTCGATGATTTTTAGTACAAAACCAAACGCAAGAAAACTTGCTTAAAATGCAATATTATGCAAAATTCTGAGATATGAAGGTCAAATCACGTATCGTGATACTACATTAAGTAGTATCGAAATATTGGTAAAAACGAATATATTTACGTAAAATCACACTACATGAAAAACGAGAAAAAAGTCACTATTTTACCAAATTTGAGGATTTTAACTTCAAATCATAGAGCGAGGTTTCGTATTATTTAGATCCAAGAAAAGACATATGACAATGTTGTTTCCAATTCAAATAAAAAAAAATCAATGTGTTTTCATTAGAATTAACTAAAATGATCCTGATTTTCCAGTTATATTACAGATGGAAGATGTACACGTAAAACCGCTCTAATCCGGCTGAAACGTCGATATATGCAATAAAAACAGAACTTCTCCCCTTTTCAATATCTTACTCAGCATTTTAACGAGAAACAAATAGTTGAATAAAAATGAAGTGTTTATTGTTAATTTCTAATCAATTATGTGTTTGCATCATTTATATCGTATATTTAATGAAGTAATAGCAATAAACTGAAAATTCACAAAAACGTAGAAAAACGGCAAAATATTGCCTAATTCGACGATATTTTCTTTAAATCACATTAAAGGAAATGAGGATGATAAACGTCAAAATATTGCTAAATTCGATGATTTTTAGTACAAAACCAAACGCAAGAAAACTTGCTTAAAAGGCAATATTATGCGAAATTATGAGATTTGAAGGCCAAACCACGTATCGTGATACTACATGAAGTAGTATCGAAATATTGGTAAAAACGAATATATTACCGTAAAATCACACTATATGAAAAACGTGAAAAAAGTCACTATTTTACCAAATTTGAGGATTTTAACTTCAAATCATAGAGCGAGGTTTCTTATTATTTAGATCCAAGAAAAGACATATGGCAATGTTGTTTACAATACAAATGATAAAAATCAATGTGTTTTTCCACAATTCGAATTAACTAAAATGATCCTGATTTTTCGCTTATATTACAGATGGAAGATGTACACGTAAAACCGCTCTAATCTGGCTGAAACGTCGATATATGCAATAAAAACGGAACTTCTCCCCTTTTCAATATCTTACTCAGTATTTTAACGAGAAACAAATAATTGATTGAAAATGAAGTGTGTATTGTTAATTTTTAATCAATTATGTGTTTGCATCATTTTTATCGTATATATAATGAATTAATAACAATAAACTGAAAATTCAAAAAAACGTGGAAAAACGGCAAAATACTGCCTAATTCGATGATATTTTCTCTATATTACATAAAGGAAAAGGGGATGATAAGCGTCCAAATATTGGTAAATTCGATGATTTTTAGTACAAAACCAAACGCAAGAAAACTTGCTTGAAATGCAATATTATGCAAAATTCTGAGATATGAAGGTCAAATCACGTATCGTGATACTACATGAAGTAGTATCGAAATATTGGTAAAAACGAATATATTTACGTAAAATCACACTACATGAAAAACGAGAAAAAATTCACTATTTTACCAAATTTGAGGATTTTAACTTCAAATCATAGAGCGAGGTTTCGTATTATTTAGGTCCAAGAAAAGACATATGACAATGTTGTTTCCAATGCAAATAAAAAAAAGCAATGTGTTTTCATTAGAATTAACTAAAATGATCCTGATTTTCCACTTATATTACAGATGGAAGATGTACACGTAAAACCGCTCTAATCCGGCTGAAACGTCGATATATGCAATAAAAACAGAACTTCTCCCCTTTTCAATATCTTACTCAGCATTTCAACGAGAAACAAGTAGTTAATTAAAATGAAGTGTTTATTGTTAATTTCTAATCAATTATGTGTTGCATCATTTATATCGTATATATAATGAATTAATAGCAATAAACTGAAAATTCACAAAAACGTGCAAAAACGGCAAAATATTGCATAATTTGACGATATTTTCTTTAAATCACATGAAGGAAATGAGGATGATAAACGTCAAAATATTGCTAAATTCGATGATTTTTAGTACAAAACCAAACGCAAGAAAACTTGCTTAAAAGGCAATATTATGCAAAATTCTGAGATTTGAAGGCCAAATTACGTATCGTGATACTACATGAAGTAGTATCGAAATATTGGTAGAAACGAATATATTTACGTAAAATCACACTACATGAAAAACGAGAAAAAAGTCACTATTTTACCAAATTTGAGGATTTTAACTTCAAATCATTGAGCGAGGTTTCGTATTATTTAGATCCAAGAAAAGACATATGACAAAGTTGTTTCCAATACAAATGATAAAAATCAATGTGTTTTTTCCACAATTAGAATTAACTAAATTGATCCTGATTTTCCGCTTATATTACAGATGGAAGATGTACACGTAAAACCGCTCTAATCCGACTGAAACGTCGATATTTGCAATAAAAAAAAAACTTCTCCCCTTTTCAATATCTTACTCAGCATTTTAACGAGAAACAAATAGTTGAATAAAAATGAAGTGTTTATTGTTAATTTCTAATCAATTATGTGTTTGCATCATTTATATCGTATATTTAATGAATTAATAGCAATAAACTGAAAATTCACAAAAACGTAGAAAAACGGCAAAATATTGCCTAATTCGACGATATTTTCTTTAAATCACATAAAGGAAATGAGGATGATAAACGTCAAATATTGCTAAATTCGATGATTTTTAGTACAAAACCAAACGCAAGAAAACTTGCTTAAAAGGCAATATTATGCGAAATTATGAGATTTGAAGGCCAAACCACGTATCGTGATACTACATGAAGTAGTATCGAAATATTGGTAAAAACGAATATATTACCGTAAAATCACACTACATGAAAAACGTGAAAAAGTCACTATTTTACCAAATTTAAGGATTTTAACTTCAAATCATAGAGCGAGGTTTCTTATTATTTAGATCCAAGAAAAGACATATGACAATGTTGTTTACAATACAAATGACAAAAATCAATGTGTTTTTTCCACAATTCGAATTAACTAAAATGATCCTGATTTTCCGCTTATATTACAGATGGAAGATGTACACGTAAAACCGCTCTAATCTGGCTGAAACGTCGATATATGCAATAAAAACAGAACTTCTCCCCTTTTCAATATCTTACTAAGTATTTTAACGAGAAACAAATAGTTGATTGAAAATGAAGTGTGTATTGTTAATTTCTAATCAAT
>NC_091233.1:23692563-23739649 GCF_040958095.1 Procambarus clarkii | reverse complement strand
GGTGCTCGGTCACACCTGTGGGTGCTCGCTCACAACTGTGGGTGCTCGCTCAGACCTGTGGGTGCTCGCTCAGACCAGTGGGTTCTCGCTCACACCTGTGGGTGCTCGTTCACACCTGTGGGTGCTCGCTCACACCTGTGGGTGCTCGCTCAAACCTGTGGGTGCTCGCTCAAACCTGTGGGTGGTCGCTCAGACCTGTGGGTGCCCGCTCAGACCAGTGGGTTCTCGGTCAGACCAGTGGGTTTTCGCTCACACCTGTGGGTGCTCGCTCACACCTGTGGGTGCTCGCTCACACCTGTGGGTGCTTATTCACACCTGTGGGTGCTCGCTCAGAACTGAGGGTGCTCGCTCAGACCAGTGGGTTCTCGCTCACACCTGTGGGTGCTCGTTCACACCTGTGGGTGCTCGCTCACACCTGTGGGTGCTCGCTCAAACCTGTGGGTGCTCGCTCAAACCTGTGGGTGGTCGCTCAGACCTGTGGGTGCCCGCTCAGACCAGTGGGTTCTCGGTCAGACCAGTGGGTTTTCGCTCACACCTGTGGGTGCTCTCTCACACCTGTGGGTGCTTATTCACACCTGTGGGTGCTCGCTCACACCTGTGGGTGCTCGCTCACACCTGTGGGTGCTCGCTCACACCTGTGGGTGCTCGCTCACACCTGTGGGTGCCCGCTCACACCTGTGGGTGCCCGCTCACACCTCTGGGTGCCCGCTCAGACCTGTGGGTGCCCGCTCACACCTGTGGGTGCCCGCTCAGACCTGTGGGTGCCCACTCAGACCTGTGGGTGCCCGGTCAGACCAGTGGGTGCCCGCTCAGACCTGTAGGTGCCCGCTCAGACCTCTGGGTGCCCGGTCGGACCTGTGGGTGCCCGCTCACACCTGTGGGTGCCCGCTCACACCTTTGGGTGCCCGCTCACACCAGTGGGTGCTCGATCACACCTGTGGGTGCTCGCTCACACCTGTGGGTGCTCGCTCAGACCTGTGGGTGCTCTCTCACACCTGTGGGTGCTCGCTCACACCTCTGGGTGCTCGCTCACACCTGTGGGAGCTCGCTCACACCTGTGGGTGCTTATTCACACCTGTGGGTGCTCGCTCAGAACTGAGGGTGCTCGCTCACACCTGTGGGTGCTCGCTCACACCTGTGGGTGCTCTCTCACACCTGTGGGTGCTTATTCACACCTGTGGGTGCTCGCTCACACCTGTGGGTGCTCGCTCAGACCAGTGGGTTCTCGCTCAGACTAGTGGGTTCTCGCTCACACCTGTGGGTGCTCGCCCACACCTGTGGGTGCTCGCTCACACCTGTGGGTGCTCGCTCACACCTGTGGGTGCTCGCTCACACCTGTGGGTGCTCGCTTACACCTGTGGGTGCTCGCTCAAACCTGTGGGTGCTCGCTCAAACCTGTGGGTGCTCGCTCAGACCTGTGGGTGCCCGCTCAGACCAGTGGGTTCTTGCTCAGACTAGTGGGTTCTCGCTCACACCTGTGGGTGCTCGCCCACACCTGTGGGTGCTCGATCACACCTGCGGGAGGTCGCTCACACCTGTGGGTGCTCGCGCACACCTGTGGGTGCCCGCTCAGACCTGTGGGTGCCCGCTCAGACCTGTGGGTGCCCTCTCGGACCTGTGGGTGCCCGCTCAGACCTGTGGGTGCCCGCTCAGACCTGTGGCTGCCCGGTCACACCTGTAGCTGCCCGCTCAAACCTGTGGGTGTCCGCTCAAACCAGTGGGTGCTCGCTCAGACCTGTGGGTGCCTGCTCACACCTGTTGGTTCTCGCTCACACCTGTGGGTGCTCGCTCACACGTGTGGGTGCTCGCTCACACCTGTGGGTGCTCGCTCACACCTGTGGGTGCTCGCTCACACCTGTGGGTGCTCGCCTACACCTGTGGGTGCTCGCTCACACCTGTGGGTGCTCGCTCACACCTGTGGGTGCTCGCTCTCACCTGTGGGTGCTTATTCCCACCTGTGGGTGCTCGTTCAGAACTGAGGGTGCTCGCTCACACCTGTGGGTGCTCGCTCAGACCAGTGGGTTCTCGCTCAGACCAGTGGGTTCTCGCTCACACCTGTGGGAGCTCGCTCACAACTGTGGGTGCTCGCTCACACCTGTGGGTGCTCGCGCACACCTGTGGGTGCTCGCTCAGACCTATGGGTGCTCGCTCAGACCAGTGGGTTCTCGCTCACACCTGTGGGTGCTCGCTCACACCTGTGGGTGCTCGCTCAAACCTGTGGGTGCTCGCTCAAACCTGTGGGTGCTCGCTCAGACCTGTGGGTGCCCGCTCACACCTGTGGGTGCTCGCTCACACCTGTGGGTGCTCGCACAAACCTGTGGGTGCTCGCTCACACCTGTGGGTGCTCGCTCACACCTGTGGGTGCTCGCTCACACCTGTGGGTGCTCGCTCACACCTGTGGGTGCTCGCGCAGGCCTGTGGGTGCTCGCTCAGACCAGTGGGTTCTCGCTCACACCTGTGAGTGCTCGCTCACACCTGTGGGTGCTCGCTCAAACCTGTGGGTGCTCGCTCAAACCTGTGAGTGCTCGCTCAGACCTGTGGGTGCCCTCTTACACCTGTGGGTGCTCGCTCAAACCTGTGGGTGCTCGCTCAAACCTGTGGGTGCTCGCTCAGACCTGTGGGTGCCCGCTCAGACCAGTGGGTTCTCGCTCAGACCAGTGGGTTTTCGCTCACACCTGTGGGTGCTCGCTCACACCTGTGGGTGCTCGCTCACACCTGTGGGTGCTCGCTCACACCTGTGGGTGCTCGCTCACACCTGTGGGTGCTCGCTCACACCTGTGGGTGCTTTTTCACATCTGTGGGTGCTCGCTCAGAACTGAGGGTGCTCACTCACACCTGTGGGTGCTCGATCACACCTATGGGTGCTCGCTCACACCTGTGGGTGCTCGCTCACACCTGTGGGTGCTCGCTCACAACTGTGGGTGCCCGCTCACACCTGTGGGTGCCCGCGCAGACCTGTGGGTGCCCGCTCAGACCTGTGGGTGCCCGCTCAGACCTGTGGGTGCCCGCTCAGACCTGTGGGTGCCCGCTCAGACCTGTGGGTGCCCGCTCAGACCTGTGGGTGCCCGCTCAGACCTGTGGGTGCCCGCTCACACCTGTGGGTGCCCGCTCACACCTGTGGGTGCCCGCTCACACCTGTGGGTGCCCGCTCACACCTGTGGGGTGCTCGATCACACCTGTGGGTGCTCGCTCACACCTGTGGGTGCTCGCTCAGACCTGTGGGTGCTCTCTCACACCTGTGGGTGCTCGCTCACACCTGTGGGTGCTCGATCACACCTGCGGGAGGTCGCTCACACCTGTGGGTGCTCGCGCACACCTGTGGGTGCCCGCTCAGACCTGTGGGTGCCCGCTCAGACCTGTGGGTGCCCGCTCAGACCTGTGGGTGCCCGCTCAGACCTGTGGCTGCCCGCTCAGACCTGTGGCTGCCCGGTCACACCTGTGGCTGCCCGTTCAAACCTGTGGGTGTCCTCTCAAACCAGTGGGTGCTCGCTCAGACCTGTGGGTGCCTGCTCACACCTGTTGGTTCTCGCTCACACCTGTGGGTGCTCGCTCACACCTGTGGGTTTCTCGCTCACACCTGTGGGTGCTCGCTCACACCTGTGGGTGCTCGCTCACACCTGTGGGTGCTCGCCTACACCTGTGGGTGCTCGCTCACACCTGTGGGTGCTCGCTCACACCTGTGGGTGCTCGCTCTCACCTGTGGGTGCTTATTCACACCTGTGGGTGCTCGTTCAGAACTGAGGGTGCTCGCTCACACATGTGGGTGCTCGCTCAGACCAGTGGGTTCTCGCTCAGACCAGTGGGTTCTCGCTCACACCTGTGGGTGGTCGCTCACAACTGTGGGTGCTCGCTCACACCTGTGGGTGCTCGCTCACACCTGTGGTTGCTCGCTCACACCTGTGGGTGCTCGTTCACACCTTTGGGTGCTCGCGCACACCTGTGGGTGCTCCCTCAGACCTATGGGTGCTCGCTCAGACCAGTGGGTTCTCGCTCACACCTGTGGGTGCTCGTGTAATGATCTGGGGCTCCGATCATTGGTTCTGATCATTGGTTCTCCCTTCTCCTCTCTTTTCCCTCTCCTTCTCCCTCTCCCCTCCTTCCTTCTCCCCTCCCCTTGGCCGTCATTCGTGTCCTCCTCTCCCCCCCCCCTGTCGCCCATTTGTCAAGGTCAAGAGGTTGACCTGAGGGTGGGGTGGTCTTGGATACCTTGGCTTCTCCCACTCAATTCCCCACTCAGATGTTCCCCTCTCCATCCCCTCTCATCCCCTCTCTTTCCCTCTCACCGGCCTCTTCCCCATACGAGGCAGAGTCAAATGTCCCTACTCCCTATCTTAGACGAGACAGGCTTGAACATAATTTATCAGTTTTGTAAACATTGCTCGCAGGTGCCTGGGCTCCATAGACGCGCCTTGTCCCCCTTCTCTTTAGCTGGGGAGAGCTGACTCAATCTTCAGGAATTCATGTAGCTTTCCACGACAGATCAGTGAAGGTGATTGGCCTGAGATAAGGGCCAAGTCCTTATTGGCCCTAGAGTGCCAGACCTCAGGCCTACGTGTTAAATGGTTGGCCATGGCCAAAAATATGGGTGGAGCCCTGGGGCTGTATTAGATGGTGGGAGGAGTAATCCTTCCCAGCAATAAGTTGGAAAAACTAAATTTCATCAGTGTGTCTTGGGAGTGTATTAGGAACAGGGCCGCAAGCCCGTATCCTCGGGGCTGAGGGCAGCCATCAACATCGTGGCCGTAGTGCGGGTATTTAAGGTATAGTAGCACTTGAGTTTTGTGTCCTCGGTAAATATCCATTGTGCCTCTAGGGGAATAGAATAGGTGATGTGTTCAAATTGTCTTAATTTACATGTTTCATAAAATAAATTGTATAGCTTGTCCAGTGGTATTCACTTAACTCCCCTTTGATATATTTTGCTTCTTTGTCATTTTTAGGTGTTGTATTGGAAGCCCCCATGTTCTCCTACTATTAATGGATACTAAAGTTACCCTTGGATTCAAATAAGTAACGGGAATTAAACAAACTAATTTTTCCAAAATTTATTACTGTAATTCATATTACCCGGAGTCCCATGGTTACTGATTCCTTGCCTTCCTGGGGGATCGGTGATAAGACACATTCAGGTATGGTTGGTCGGGAAGGTGGTGGCAGTGTAAATGTGTTTTGTTATTGTTTTTTTTTAACTAATAACCCTTGTCCTTGGTGTATCTTCCTCATTTAATATTCCTCTTACATACGTGGCAGTCCAGTGAGGGGTCATACTGGACTGTAACAGTGTTAAGCTGGGGTATTGAGTGGAGAGAGACAGAGATGTACAACAGAGAGCGTATATTACGATCACGAGAGATAACACGATAACAGGATTAATACTGGGGAACATTGGGTTATTACAATAGAGGCCGCGGTTATTACGACAGGGTAAGCGGTCGTTACAATGGTAGCAGCGGTGTTTCAATAATTTCTTGACGATTATTGAAGCCTCACGTGCCTGTCCGTTCGGTTATGTTATGTGGTGAGGGTGCAGCCGGGGCCCATGAGATAGAGTCGACGGTAATCCTATGTGGTGCGATTCGCATAGAGTAGGCGATTCTAGGGTCGTGCGGGGCTGGTAAGTTTAATTACAGTCATTTAAGTGTATGCGCTAGCAGGCAGTTAAGTGTGGAGGCCGCCTTGGGTAGTTGGACAGGGTATTATTTTTCTCGACCCTCTGCAACTACGGACAAGGGTGCTGCGTGGTGGTTTTCGCAGCAACAATTCTAGGTGTCGAATTGTCGGGGCGGGGAAGTATTAGGACGCTAATTATTATCCCTGAGGGCGTGGTAGGCGACCCAATCGCTAGATTTTTACGGTACAGCCATGAAGGTACCAAGAGTTCACCGAGGGATGGCCTAGTAGATTCTCTAGCAACGGAATAACGGTGGTGTCGGACAGTTAGATCCGTCGGTTGTTCCGCTATCTAGTCTAACCGTTGACTGCGAAGGACAGGATTACTGGGTACTGTCGGGATCTAGGTGGATGTGGTTACCTAGGCTTGGAGAAGCGACAGGGCGGGCCGGGACGGGACGGTTATAGGTTAAATCGAGATTTCCTTAAGTACTAAATTAAGTTCCCTGTATATTAAGTTCCTTTTCAGGTTAAGTATCCCTTCGTTAGTTAAGTGTTTCCCCTTGTTTACGTAATTCTCGTGTTATTATTTTTTCTAAGAATTTGTTTTACATGTTTAAGTCTGGAATTTTTGTTTTCGTATTGTGCAGTATTAATTCTTTGAGAGAATTACTAAAAGGTGAGTGGTTTACTGTTTTCAAGTGAAGTGCGGTGCATAAAGTGCAGTCAGTGAAAGAACTGAAATCAGTGAAATCGTGGAAAATTTTTGTGATGACATTTTTCAAAGTCGCTTGGAAAATCTCAATTTCGGAATAAATTCTAGTTTTGTGCCTGGCCATACCAGGATCATCGGGTCGTCAGTGTTAATTCAAGTGTGCGATTAAAGTGATCCGAGTGCGAACTTTGAGAGACCAAAAGTCGAATTTTGGTCATTTAAGCGAATTAGCGTTGGGACTCTGAATTTTCTAGCGGTTTTACTCAGCGCCCAGTGTGACAGCGCCCAGTAATTGTTTGCGCTCAACCAAGTGTCTAAGTGTCTCGCGAGTAGTATATTCATTTCAAGTGATAAGCGAGCTACACGTCGGTATTTAATTTATAATTTTGAGAAAAGAAATACTTGGTTAATTAAGAATTCGTGCGGAGACTACTTTCTGAGGATTCGCCTTCGTGACAGTGAGCGCATTTTAAATTTTTGTATACTTACCAACGTGTCCAAGTGGTTAGCGAGTGTTATACTCCGTTAAAGTCACAAGTCAACTACGCGCCAGTATTTAAATTATAATTTTGGGAAATTAATTACTAATTTTTACTTAAGGTTCAGCGCGACTCTGTAGCCGTGAGCGTCGCAGCTATCAGTGTATATTTCTCAGCATTCTACAACACGACCGGCGGTGACCAAGTGTATGCTATATAACCATCAAGTTCATACAGTAACGTAAATAATTATTTTAACATTAATTTGGTTTAACTAATAATACTTATAATTATATCCGAGCGCCGTTGTTAGCGTCGGGCGTTGCGGAATTAAAAATAATTGTTGAAGATATAAACATCGCGCCAGTGTTAAATTAACGTTACCGTCGTTCATTCCTAGTGCGCCTAAGATTTTCAAGAAAAATTTAGGAAATTCAGTTAACGTAAAGTGTTGTAATTATTGTGCGCTGGTAAACTAGACTGATTATTTTCGATAAATAAAAACAGAGTGGAAACTAAATTATTTACAGTACATTCAGTGTAGTCTCTTTCGCGTAAATATTACTTGTATAATTTCAGTATATTTTGTTAAAGAATTCGGGAACTATCAATTTGTCTAAGATTTATATTGGATTTGCATTTACAGACAAGAAAGTCGCACTATACTTCTTTTTATATTTGCGTTACCAGTCCACTTCGAGTGTCTAATAAATATAGTGGAAATTAATTACATTTTTTCAAGTTTATTCTAGTAGTTTGATCGATTGACAATTAACGTAACCTTTTTATGTAGATTATAAGTGCGCATATATAGTTTGTTCAACATCGTATACAGTGTTTGTTTCACAAGTGATGATTAGTAGTCGATGCCGGCTGCGTATTTCCATCTGTCCGCATATAAATTTTACGAATGAGAGAAGAGGATAATATGACTAAAGGAATTCATTCATTGGTGTAGCGTAGTCAGCGAGACACTGACACCGACACCGACAGCTGTCATCGTCTGTCAACAAGCTTCGGTAATTTATGGTTTTCACTGGGGCGGTGGAACGCGGTGACCGACGTGAATGAAGAGTAGTTCCGGTCTAGATGTTCAAGAGGTTTAACATAAAAGGTTAGAGATTATTGAGCGAGTGATTAGTTGTTGAGATCGGGGTTGTGTTAAAATTTCACCGCAATCGCTTGGCGGGATCAGAACTTTGCCTGTTTTCCCCAGGTAGGGTTAGGTTGCAAGGTTTAGCGAGAATATGTCGTGTGATAAGCACATGAAGCTCAGGAGTAAAGGTATGGTAGACGACGAGGCTACCGGGGGAGCACCATCGACAGACCCTCACCTGGTGAGGGCAGTACAGACGTTAGCCCTTGCGGAGGGAACCCCGAGCGAACCCCACGGGGGGTGTAACGGATCCGGGTGCCCAAGGGGCGGCAGCCCTGGACGAAAGCAGGATTTCATTGGGGGGCTCTGGCTCGGCGGACATCACGATGATTGGTGAGGCGATAGGGGGTGATGGGGTTGTGGACCCCACTATTAGAACATCCACACCAGTTGAACAAGGAGTTCCCGGGGATGATGCCATTGCGGGTTCTCAAGGTCTGACGATCCCTGGGCTTATGAACGTACACACACCACCCCCACAACCTCAACAATTACAACAGGTACAACCCGATGCACAACAACAAGCCATACAGATGCTACTACAGTTAATACAGGGGCAAAACGGATCACAACAACAAATATCAATTTGCGCTCAGGGTGCAGGGTGCAGGGTGCACAACAACAGCAGGTACAACAGTTTGCTCAACAACAACAAATACAACAGGTTGCTCAACCACAGGTACAACAGGTTGCACAACAACATCAGGTACAACAGGTTGCACAACAACAACAGGTACAACAGGTTGCACAACAACAACAGGTACAACAGGTTGCACAACAACAACAGGTACAACAGGTTGCACAACAACATCAGGTACAACAGGTTGCACAACAACAACAGGTACAACAGGTTGCACAACAACAACAGGTTGCACAACAACAACAGGTACAACAGGTTGCACAACAACATCAGGTACAACAGGTTGCACAACAACAACAGGTACAACAGGTTGCACAACAACATCAGGTACAACAGGTTGCACAACAACACCAGGTACAACAGGTTGCACAACAACACCAGGTACAACAGGTTGCACAACAACACCAGGTACAACAGGTTGCACAACAACACCAGGTACAACAGGTTGCACAACAACACCAGGTACAACAGGTTGCACAACAACATCAGGTACAACAGGTTGCACAACAACAACAGTTTGCACCACAACATCAGGTACATCAGGTAGCACAACAACAACAACAAGTACAACAGGTGGCACAACAACAACCACAGGTACTACAGCTGCTGCTACAGTTACTACAAGGACAGAACGGTTCACAACCCTCACACAATCAACAACAGGGTCAACAACCACCTTATCAGAGTAGTGCCTCAAATAGTTACTCACCTGGGGTAGCCCCTTGGTCACTGGGAAATCCCTCCTCACCCCTCTCCCAACCCCTATCCCCATCCTACACCCAACCCCTCATAGTTCCTTCCACCCCTGGTCAGGCACCCCCTTACATTCCTAGTACTCCATCCTATAGACCGGGACTTGTGGCGTCACTCCCGAAGTTGTCGTTACCAAGGTTAAATTGTGCTGAACTCCCATCGAATAAAGTGGAACGCAACCGTTGTGTGGAAAATTGGTTGTGGGAGATGGATTCTGTGTTAGCCGCGGCTCCTGACGATGAAACTAAAATTAATCTGGCCACTGGGGCATGTGTGGGTCGCGACGGGCCCCTGAGGAATTCAGGCATTTGGTGACGTGGCCACAATTTGTGCAGGCCATCAAGGACCGATTTAAGGCGAAAATTACTAAAGAGGAGGCTCGTCGGTACTTAACCTCACTTCAGAGGAATAAAGGTACTCAATTAAAAGATTTTGGTGCCTTCCTTAGGACCAGGATAGGCGATCTCACTCAGGAGTTGGGTTACGATGCGCAGCAGGAGGAACGGTTTGCAAAGCAGCTATTTTGTAAGGCCTTGCCCGCTCATATCGGTCCATACCTCGCTACGGACACGGCTTCCCTGAGTTTTAGGGAACTCGTACAATACGCCGAAGACCATATAGATGAGGACTTGGATGTTGAGGAGGCGCGGACGTCGCCATATGTCAATGCGGTGAGCAGGAAGGTAGAGAGCGGACAAGGGGGCAATAGGACAGGACCCCCCCAGACGAAAGCGGCGGGCAGTGGTCGCACGCAACAACCCCCAAGTAATGACTGGTGGGACTCGCGTACTTGTTTTAATTGTGGGAAAAGAGGCCACGTAAAAGCGAGATGCCGGAAGGGAAGAACAGAATCATGAGAGAATCCCTCCTCGGGTGGTGGCAGACCTACGTTTGAGATGACGGTTGAAGGTGTGAGATTGACAGTTTTTGTGGACACCGGAAGTCAAGCAACTCTCATTAAAAAGTCAGCCTTCAGCACACTTAAAGAGACACGCCTTAAGCGTTGTGGGAAGCATTTAACAGCAGTGAATGGTCAACATATCAATATCTTGGGCCAGGCCACTCTCAATTTTGAAGTAGGTAAGGAAGAAGCTTACCGACACACTTGCACGATTGTCGAGAATCTTGCATTCCCTGGTCAGATTTTGTTGGGAATGGATTTTCTGGGACGAGTTAACTTTTCTTTGTCGGCTCAAGAGGGAGCAAGGAAGTGCAGATTGAAGTTGGGCCATGTAGTGTATCCCATTAAAATGGTAGATCATCCTCCAGTAATTGCTTCCATTAGTAAGAAACAGAAGTACAACATTCACTACCCAAAGTTGTTGTTTAAGTCTCTTCCAGACACAGAGAAGAAATCATGTGGGTTACATGCCTTGGTGAAACAATGTTGCCCACCACATTCAGTTAAATTCATTAAAGTATCAGTGGGACGTCACATTGCACCAGGTACCACCCTTCAGGTGGCTGGGAGATGTGACAGGTTGTTGATCCCTCATCATTTGATCACAGTGCTTGATAAAGGTGCCCTTATTCCAGTTGTCAATCTCTCGCACAAAACCTATCGTTTCAGGGCAGGTGATAGGGTGTCTCAGGCTACAATTGTAGAAAATACAGGAATTTTTCAGTATCAAAGCCAGGAGGAGATGCCAGCCACCATAGCACAATGTAGTGCACTTAATGTTACACAAAGTAGTATACAGGGGAAATACAAGACCGAGACAGGAAAAAGTAGTAATATTCAAGAAGTTGATAAGTTAATCTCGGCTCTGGATTTGCAACATGTGCAACAGTCAGATAGGAAACTTTTGAGAGGGATTTTACGTAAATTCCCTAGACTGTTTGCAACAGAAGACGATCAGATCGGGCTTCTGGATAGGATCGAGCATGTTATTCCTACAGGTGACCATCCTCCTATTTACACCCGTCAATGGAGGCTTCCGGAACGGGCGAAGGAAGTAATTAGGGATGAGTGTCAGAGGATGTTGAGACAGGATGTGATAGAGCCTAGTACATCACCATGGTTGTCGCCAGTAGTGTTGGTACGTAAACCGGATGGTAGTTATAGGTTTTGTGTTGACTACCGAAAGATAAACGAAATTACTAAAGGTGATGTGTATCCTTTGCCACGGATACAAGAAATAATAGATCAGTTTGGGGCAGCCAAATACTTTTCCACTCTGGATGCGAAATCTGCGTATTGGGCCATCCCAGTTGCTGAGAAAGATCGAGAAAAGACCGCCTTCTCTGATGGGGTTCATACTTATCAATTCAAGCGGATGCCTTTCGGGTTAAAGACAGCGCCTTCATCATTTCAGAGGGCAATTAATTATATCCTCAGTCCAGTCTTGGGGAGGCACTCGTTAGCGTACCTGGATGATGTGGTTATCTACTCCAGGACGTTTGATGAGCACTTACGAGATTTGACTGAGACGTTGGCACTGTTAGATAAGGCGGGTTTCAAACTTAACGTGAGTCTGTGCACTCTGGCATCTCAGAAGTTTAAGTTTCTGGGATTCCAGGTGAGCACAGACGGTATCCGACCTGACCCCGACTCCTGTCGTGCCATTGCGGACATGCCAACACCTAAGACAGCAAAGGATGTTCGAAGGTTTCTGGGGGCAGCCGGATATTTCCGTCGCCACATTGAGGGTTTTGCAGGTACAACAGCACCGTTAACTGAGCTCACTAAGAAAAATGTTAAATTCGTTTGGAAACTTGAGCATGATAACGCTTATGCAAAATTAAAAAGTCAACTCATTACCACCCCAGTCTTGGCAGTACCGGATTTTGATAAGGAGTGGGAAGTACACACTGACGCCAGTGGCATAGCTCTTGGTGGGTGCTTAATGCAACGTGATAATGACAATCTTCCTCACCCAGTTGCATATTTCAGCAGGAAGGTTAAGGGTCCGGAGGTCCGCTATTCTGCAACGGATAGGGAGGCTTTGGCTGTGGTAGAAAGTGTCAGGTACTTTGAACCGTATCTTTTCCAACGTCACTTTGTCATTTATACAGATCACAGGGCTTTGACTCATATTTTTAAGAAAAAGAACTAAGTGCCCTCGCATGTCACGTTGGTCTCATGAACTAGCTGCTCACTCATTCCAAATACTTTACAAGCCTGGTCCATCACATGTTGTACCAGACACTTTGAGTAGAAACATTGCTACTATTAACGTAAATCTTAATATTGAAAATATTTCCAGTGAGAAAATGCGAGAATTCCAGATGAACGAACCAAGGTGGAAGGAAATTATTGAACTTTTGGAGGGAGGAAAATATCCGTCGAAGAAACGTAATTTAGCAATTCATGATTTTGAAATGAAGGATGGGGTCTTATTTTATGTAAAGGGACAGCAGGATCGTGCAGTTTTTCAGTTGGTTATCCCAGAGGTGTCGAAGAAGTCGGCGTTGAAACTCGCACATGCGTCTAAGATTGCAGGTCATCCGGGGATTTTTAAAACTCACATGAAAGCCAAGTCACTCTTTTTCTTCCCCGGTATGTTAACAGAGGTCATTAACTTCGTTAAGTCCTGTGGTCATTGTCAAAGGAGGAAAGGTACCCTTAAGGTACAAGCTCCATTGCAAGAATTCCCAGAAATTTTGGAACCTTTAGATCGGGTGGGGGCTGATCTGATTGATCTGCATCACAGTCATTCAGGAAACCGTTACGTATTGGTGTTGGTAGACCACCTGTCCAGGTACATCACACTGATTGCATTGCCTCAGAAGGATTCACGAACTGTTGCAAAGGCGTTCTTAGATAGGTTCGTCACTGTATTCGGTCCATCCGAATACAGTGACGTGCCATCCATCGATCCATTAACACCCAACCCCTTTTGCTGTTCACAGGGCATTCATGTAATTTCCCATCAGGTCTGCTTAACAGACATAATATTGTGTATGGGGAAAATTACCCATCAGAAGTTTTAAATAAGATGAAAAATGCATGGAGAATCGCAGCTAGGGCTTCCAAGACAGCACGAGACCGCTATGCTCAGCATTATGACAAGAAGGTACGACCTCTTGAGTTGAAAGTCGGGAGTCTTGTGTTGAGAGTTAATGAGGCGGCTCCTGCCAATCAGAGTAGGAAACTTGCACCTAGATGGCGGGGCCCTTACCGAGTAATTGAAAGAAAAGGTAGGGTTAATTTTGTTATTAAAGGTATTTTTGAAGACCAAGTTGAGAGAACGATTCACATTAATAAATTAAAACCTTATCACGCGAGGGAGGAACTAGAGCTGCCTTCAACAAGTCTAATTCCTGACCTGTCTAATGATCCAAGTGCTGAGTCAGATGATGAGGATGACCTCCTGTCAGATCTCATCAGTAGTCAAGTTCAATCTTGTCACCCTATGGTAACAAGGTCGCGAGCTGTACAGTAAATTGGTAATGATCTCCCCTAGTCAGGTTAAGTAATTTCATAATAATTATCCTGTAGAGGCACTGGTGTGTATTTACTGAGGTACATGGCTCAGGTAGCATACTTGCCTTGCTCTGGGGTTTCCAGCTTCCTACACCTCAGAGTAATATCCATGCTTCCGCCATTTGTTGTTGTCTGTCTTTCTCAGGTCTGATGGTACACCAGTTCCAGCCTCCCAGTCACACGTGAACCAAGGATCGAGATCAGCAGGTCTGGGGATGACCCACCTGGCTGATAAGATCGGGGTCTGAGGCACGTTACATAAAGTCCTCCCTCCTTGTACCCGGTAACTCGTCAATTGGTTATCCGGACGGGGTGACTGGCGTACAGTCACCCGGCCGACACCTCACGTCACTAACGAGGTTGTCCCAGTCCGGCCAGGCTGTCTTCACGGAGCAGAGTCCAGTCACCATCACAACCGTGGGCTAGCTGTCTCAAGATCACCAACCAAGCCCACCAGCCGCGTAGTCAAGACTGCGGGAAAACCGGAAGTGGAAGACGAGTGGTCTACGAACAAGAACGCTAATTGCAAGGACTTGTCAGCTCTCTCAAAACCTGCGGTTGCGTCGTCTGTGGAAATCAAGATGCAACGCGGTGGTCTCAGGTACGAACAGCACTACCCCTACAGAGTGCTTGCGGAATCGCCAGATGAGGTACAATCCTGTACCTCGGCCCAAGTTCAGCTGCACGAGGGGTTGCACGAAAGGTGTACCGGCCCAGTAGTACCGGGATAACAAGTAAACGCCGGTAGATGACGTCGCCCAGGAGCCGAGGCAAGGCCCACCTGTCCTGTCACCATGCCATCCTCTTCAACGCCACTCGAACCTCACTACCAACGCGAGACATCGTGACACGTCGAAGCTGTGCTCTACTGTGACAGCCATGGTTAACAACAATCCATCAAGACTGTTTGGGGAGCGATAAGAAGAGGTGAACCCGGGTTCCTGTTAGCGGGGTCCACCTGAGCTGACCGCCGCCAGCTGTCAGCTGTCACTCAAGTCAGGTGCGGGTAGTACGAGACCCCCTGTACTGTCCGTAGTTGGCCGAGGCCGGAAATGGAACTTCCAGACGACCAGGATCTTCAAGCAACATGAGGTAGTCGCCGGGATCTACAGCAACCAAATGTCAACAGGAACGAACGAGAGAAAATATTTATAGAAAAGTTTTCATATGAAAATAAACGCTATTAATATAGTACACTGTGGTAACTCGGAACAGTTCAACTTTTAATTTTCCATCTGATAGTAATCACCTATACACCTTCGGAAAGTTCTCTGGACCAGTATTAAATGTTGAAAACTAGAACTAGTGAAATAGAGAAATAAATATAGAAAGTGAACATTAGAAAATGACCCTGTCTCTAGATAAGTTGTATGAGTGAACGGGTTTGAGAACCATCTAGTAGGGTCTCTAGAAACGTTGATCAGTGGGGAACTTTATCTAGATTTTTCTAGATCCTAGATACTGATAGTTATACATATATATTTTTTTAATTTTTTTTGTGGTTAACTGAACAATAAGGGTGTGGTACACAGTCTGACAAATGTGTTCACCCGCTGTTGTTGTGGACTTGAATATGAACTCTGGGATATTAGGAGTTGAGGAACTTATATCCAGAGTGTTGTTGTTGGTTAAGGGACATGTCTGTGGACATTGATTTTTTTTTTAATAATAAAAATATTTCTGTGTCTTTTCTTTATATTTTAAGATTGGGATGCGCTGTGGTGGACAGTTGCCACAGGTGTGGAGTGGAACACTAGGCCCCTGAGAGGTAGTGTTCTTCTATGTTGATATAATTTTATAATTTTGTTATTTTTTAATGACATTGATTTTTTTTTAATGTGTTGTGTGATGTGTTTGATCTTTATTCCAGGTGGAATACTGGGATAGCTGAAGGCTATCAGCTGATTTTAGCTAGTTAGTAATTGTTAGGTTGGGATTTCTCCAGTTATTTGTTACTATATCAAGACAGGTATAGGATATTTTGTCTTCCAGGTAGTTGGAAGGGTACGGGGCTGCATCCAAGATGGATAGTCATGATTATAGGGACGGTCTCTGTCCTTATGTTTTATGTATTATTACTGTTGTGTTGATAGATATAAATACATACTGGGGCACACCTTTTGGGTGCGCCGTTATTGTTGTTGGAGTATTGGATGGAATTAGTTAGGATTAGATAATTTCTTTTGTTTTGAGGCATTGGTTGAAAATAGTGTTGGGTTAAAAATGTTGTTTTTGGAGTTAATGGTTAGGGTAGGGCAGGATTTCTGGATAAGAAAAGTGTGTGTAACTTGCTTTACACACAAATTTCTTAATTTCCGAGGAGGGGGAGTTGTAATGATCTGGGGCTCAGATCATTGGTTCTGATCATTGGTTCTCCCTTCTCCTCTCTTTTCCCTCTCCTTCTCCCTCTCCCCTCCTTCCTTCTCCCCTCCCCTTGGCCGTCATTCGTCTCCTCCTCTCCCCCCCCCTGTCGCCCATTTGTCAAGGTCAAGAGGTTGACCTGAGGGTGGGGTGGTCTTGGATACCTTGGCTTCTCCCACTCAGATGATCCCCTCTCTTTCCCTCTCACCGGCCTCTTCCCCATAGGAGGCAGAGTCAAATGTCCCTACTCGCTATCTTAGAGGAGACAGGCTTGAACATAATTTATCAGTTTTGTAAACATTGCTCGCAGGTGCCTGGGCTCCATAGACGCGCCTTGTCCCCCTTCTCTTTAGCTGGGGAGAGCTGACTCAATCTTCAGGAATTCATGTAGCTTTCCACGACAGATCAGTGAAGGTGATTGGCCTGAGATAAGGGCCAAGTCCTTATTGGCCCTAGAGTGCCAGACCTCAGGCCTACGTGTTAAATGGTTGGCCATGGCCAAAAATATGGGTGGAGCCCTGGGGCTGTATTAGATGGTGGGAGGAGTAATCCTTCCCAGCAATAAGTTGGAAAAACTAAATTTCATCAGTGTGTCTTGGGAGTGTATTAGGAACAGGGCCGCAAGCCCGTATCCTCGGGGCTGAGGGCAGCCATCAACATCGTGGCCGTAGTGCGGGTATTTAAGGTATAGTAGCACTTGAGTTTTGTGTCCTCGGTAAATATCCATTGTGCCTCTAGGGGAATAGAATAGGTGATGTGTTCAAATTGTCTTAATTTACATGTTTCATAAAATAAATTGTATAGCTTGTCCAGTGGTATTCACTTGACTCCCCTTTGATATATTTTGCTTCTTTGTCATTTTTAGGTGTTGTATTGGAAGCCCCCATGTTCTCCTACTATTAATGGATACTAAAGTTACCCTTGGATTCAAATAAGTAACGGGAATTAAACAAACTAATTTTTCCAAAATTTATTACTGTTATTCATATTACCCGGAGTCCCATGGTTACTGATTCCTTGCCTTCCTGGGGGATCGGTGATAAGACACATTCAGGTATGGTTGGTCGGGAAGGTGGTGGCAGTGTGAATGTGTTTTGTTATTGTTTTTTTTTTTTAACTAATAACCCTTGTCCTTGGTGTATCTTCCTCATTTAATATTCCTCTTACATACGTGGCAGTCCAGTGAGGGGGTCATACTGGACTGTAACAGTGTTAAGCTGGGGTATTGAGTGGAGAGAGACAGAGATGTACAACAGAGAGCGTATATTACGATCACGAGAGATAACACGATAACAGGATTAATACTGGGGAACATTGGGTTATTACAATAGAGGCCGCGGTTATTACGACAGGGTAAGCGGTCGTTACACTCGCTCACACCTGTGGGTGCTCGCTCACACCTGTGGGTGCTCGCTCAAACCTGTGGGTGCTCGCTCAAACCTGTGGGTGCTCGCTCAGACCTGTGGGTGCCCGCTCACACCTGTGGGTGCTCGCTCACACCTGTGGGTGCTCGCTCAAACCTGTGGGTGCTCGCTCACACCTGTGGGTGCTCGCTCACACCTGTGGGTGCTCGCTCACACCTGTGGGTGCTCGCGCAGGCCTGTGGGTGCTCGCTCAGACCAGTGGGTTCTCGCTCACACCTGTGAGTGCTCGCTCACACCTGTGGGTGCTCGCTCAAAACTGTGGGTGCTCGCTCAAACCTGTGAGTGCTCGCTCAGACCTGTGGGTGCCCTCTCACACCTGTGGGTGCCCGCTCACACCTGTGGGTGCTCGCTCACACCTGTGGGTGCTCGCTCACAGCTGTGCGAGCTCGCTCACACCTGTGGGTGCTCGCTCACACCTGTGGGTGCTCGCTCAAACCTGTGGGTGCTCGCTCACACCTGTGGGTGCTCGCTCACACCTGTGGGTGCTTATTCACACCTGTGGGTGCTCGCTCACACCTGTGGGTGCTCGCTCACACCTGTGGGTGCTCGGTCACACCTGTGGGTGCTCGCTCACACCTGTGGGTGCTCGCTCACATCTGTGGGTGCTCGCTCACACCTGTGGGTGCTAGCTCACATCTGTGGGTGCTCGCCACACCTGTCGGTGCTCTCTCACACCTGTGGGTGCTTATTCACACCTGTGGCTGCTCGCTCACAACTGTGGGTGCTCGCTCACACCTGTGGGTGCTCGCTCACACCTGTGGGTGCTCGCTCACACCTGTGGGTGCTCGCTCACACCTGTGGGTGCCCGCTCAGACCTGTGGGTGCCCGTTTAGACCTGTGGCTTCCCGCTCACACCTATGGGTGCCCGCTCACACCTGTGGATGCCCGCTCACACCTGAGGGTGCTCGTTCACACGTGTGGGTGCTCGCTCACACCTGTGGGTGCACGCTCAGACCTGTGGGTGCCCGCTCAGAATTGTGGGTGCCCGCTCAGACCTGTGGGTGCCCTTTCAGACCTGTGGGTGCCAGCTCAGACCTGTGGGTGCCCGCTCAGACCTGTGGGTGCCCGCTCAGACCTGTGGGTGCCCGCTCAGACCTGTGGGTGCCCGCACAGACCTGTGGGTGCCCGCTCAGACCTGTGGGTGCCCGCTCAGACCTGTTGGTGCCCGCTCAGACCTGTGGGTGCCCGCTCAGACCTGTGGGTGCTCGCTCACACCTGTGGGTGCTTATTCACACCTGTGGGTGCTCGCTCAGACCTGTGGGTGCTCGCTCAGACCTGTGGGTGCTCGCTCACACCTGTGTGTGCTCGCTCACACCTGTGGGTGCTCGCTCTCACCTGTGGGTGCTCGCTCACACCTGTGGGTTCTCGCTCACACCTGTGGGTGCCCGCTCACACTTGTGGGTGCCCGCTCAGACCTGTGGGTGCCCGTTTAGACCTGTGGGTGCCCGCTCAGACCTGTGGGTGCCCGCACAGACCTGTGGGTGCTCGCTCACACCTGTGGGTGCTTATTCACACCTGTGGGTGCTCGTTCAGAACTGAGGGTGCTCGCTCACACCTGTGGGTGCTCGCTCACACCTTTGGGTGCTCGCCACACCTGTGGGTGCTCTCTCACACCTGTGGGTGCTTATTCACACCTGTGGGTGCTCGCTCACACCTGTGGGTACTCGCCCAGACCAGTGGGTTCTCGCTCAGACCAGTGGGTTCTCGCTCACACCTGTGGGTGCTCGCTCACAGCGGTGGGAGCTCGCTCACACCTGTGGGTGCTCGCTCACACCTGTGGGTGCTCGCTCACACCTGTGGGTGCTCGTTCACACCTGTGGGTGCTCGCCCACACCTGTGGGTGCTCGCTCAGACCTGTGGGTGCTCGCTCAGACCAGTGGGTTCTCGCTCACACCTGTGGGTGCCCGCTCACACCTGTGCGTGCTCGCTCACACCTGTGGGTGCTCGCTCACACCTGTGGGGGCTCGCTCACACCTGTGGGTGCTTATTCACACCTGTGGGTGCTCGCTCAGAACTGAGGGTGCTCGCTCACACCTGTGGGTGCTCGGTCATACTTGTGGGTGCTCGCTCACACCTGTGGGTGCTCGCTCACACCTGTGGGTGCTCGCTCACACCTGTGGGTGCTCGCTCACACCTGTAGGTGCTCGCTCAGACCAGTGGGTTCTCGCTCACACCTGTGGTTGCTCGTTCACACCTGTGGGTGCTCGCTCACACCTGTGGGTGCTCGCTCAAACCTGTGGGTGCTAGCTCACACCTGTGGGTGCTCGCCACACCTGTGGGTGCTCGCTCAGAACTGAGGGGGCTCGCTCACTCCTGTGGGTGCTCGGTCACACCTGTGGGTGCTCGCTCACACCTGTGGGTGCTCGCTCACACCTGTGGGTGCCCGCTCAGACCTTTGGGTGCCCGCTCAGACCTGTGGGTGCCCGCTCAGACCTGTAGGTGCCCGCTCAGACCTGTGGGTGCCCGCTCAGACCTGAGGGTGCCCGCTCAGACCTGTGGGTGCCCGCTCAGACCTGTGGGTGCCCGCTCAGACCTGTAGGTGCCCGCTCAGACCTGTGGGTGCCCGCTCACACCTGTGGGTGCTCGCTCACACCTGTGGGCGCTCGCTCACACCTGTTAGTGCTAGCTCACACCTGTGGGTGCTCGCCACATTTGTGGGTGCTCTCTCACACCTGTGGGTGCTTATTCACACCTGTGGGTGCTCGCTCACACCTGTGGGTGCTCGCTCACACCTGTGGGTGCTCGCTCACACCTGTGGGTGCTCGCTCACACCTGTGGGGGCCCGCTCAGAACTTTGGGTGCCCGCTCAGACCTGTGGGTGCCCGCTCAGACCTGTAGGTGCCCGCTCAGACCTGTGGGTGCCCGCTCAGACCTGAGGGTGCCCGCTCAGACCTGTGGGTGCCCGCTCAGACCTGTGGGTGCCCGCTCAGACCTGTGGGTGCCCGCTCAGACCTGTGGGTGCCCGCTCAGACCTGTGGGTGCCCGCTCACACCTGTGGGTGCCCGCTCACACCTGTGGGAGCCCGCTCACACCTGTGGGTGCCCGCTCACACCTGTGGGTACTTATTCACACCTGTGGGTGCTCGTTCAGAACTGAGGGTGCTCGCTCACACCTGTGGGTGCTCGCTCACACCTGTGGGTGCTCGCTCACACCTGTGGGAGCTCGCTCATACCTGTGAGTGCTCGCTCACACCTGTGGGTGCTCGCCACACCTGTGGGTGCTCTCTCACACCTGTGGGTGCTTATTCACTCCTGTGGGTGCTCGCTCACACCTGTGGGTGCTCGCTCAGACCAGTGGGTTCTCGCTCAGACCAGTGGGTTCTCGCTCACACCTGTGAGTGCTCGCTCACACCTGTGGGTGCTCGCTCACACCTGTGGGTGCTCGCTCACACCTGTGGGTGCTCGCTCACACCTGTGGGTGCTCGTTCACACCTGTGGGTTCTCGCTCACACCTGTGGGTGCTCGCTCAGACCTGAGGGTGCCCGCTCACACCTGTGGGTGCCCGCTCACACCTGTGGGTGCTCGCTCAAACCTGTGGGTGCCTGCTCAGACCTGTGGGTGCCCGCTCACACCTGTGGGTGCCCGCTCACACCTGTGGGTGCCCGCTCACACCTGTGGGTGCCCGCTCAGACCTGTGGGTGCCCGTTTAGACCTGTGGCTTCCCGCTCACACCTATGGGTGCCCGCTCACACCTGTGGGTGCCCGCTCACACCTGTGGGTGCTCGTTCACACCTGTGGGTGCTCGCTCACACCTGTGGGTGCACGCTCAGACCTGTGGGTGCCCGCTCAGACCTGTGGGTGCCCGCTCAGACCTGTGGGTGCCCTTTCAGACCTGTGGGTGCCAGCTCAGACCTGTGGGTGCCCGCTCAGACCTGTGGGTGCCCGCTCAGACCTGTGGGTGCCCGCTCAGACCTGTGGGTGCCCGCACAGACCTGTGGGTGCCCGCTCAGACCTGTGGGTGCCCGCTCAGACCTGTTGGTGCCCGCTCAGACCTGTGGGTGCCCGCTCACACCTGTGGGTGCTCGCTCACACCTGTGGGTGCTTATTCACACCTGTGGGTGCTCGCTCAGACCTGTGGGTGCTCGCTCAGACCTGTGGGTGCTCGCTCACACCTGTGTGTGCTCGCTCACACCTGTGGGTGCTCGCTCTCACCTGTGGGTGCTCGCTCACACCTGTGGGTTCTCGCTCACACCTGTGGGTGCCCGCTCACACTTGTGGGTGCCCGCTCAGACCTGTGGGTGCCCGTTTAGACCTGTGGGTGCCCGCTCAGACCTGTGGGTGCCAGCTCAGACCTGTGGGTGCTCGCTCACACCTGTGGGTGATTATTCACACCTGTGGGTGCTCGTTCAGAACTGAGGGTGCTCGCTCACACCTGTGGGTGCTCGCTCACACCTTTGGGTGCTCGCCACACCTGTGGGTGCTCTCTCACACCTGTGGGTGCTTATTCACACCTGTGGGTGCTCGCTCACACCTGTGGGTGTTCGCCCAGACCAGTGGGTTCTCGCTCAGACCAGTGGGTTCTCGCTCACACCTGTGGGTGCTCGCTCACAGCTGTGGGAGCTCGCTCACACCTGTGGGTGCTCGCTCACACCTGTGGGTGCTCGCTCACACCTGTGGGTGCTCGTTCACACCTGTGGGTGCTCGCCCACACCTGTGGGTGCTCGCTCAGACCTGTGGGTGCTCGCTCAGACCAGTGGGTTCTCGCTCACACCTGTGGGTGCCCGCTCACACCTGTGCGTGCTCGCTCACACCTGTGGGTGCTCGCTCACACCTGTGGGTGCTCGCTCACACCTGTGAGGGCTCGCTCACACCTGTGGGTGCTTATTCACACCTGTGGGTGCTCGCTCAGAACTGAGGGTGCTCGCTCACACCTGTGGGTGCTCGGTCATACCTGTGGGTGCTCGCTCACACCTGTGGGTGCTCGCTCACACCTGTGGGTGCTCGCTCACACCTGTGGGTGCTCGCTCACACCTGTAGGTGCTCGCTCAGACCAGTGGGTTCTCGCTCACACCTGTGGTTGCTCGTTCACACCTGTGGGTGCTCGCTCACACCTGTGGGTGCTCGCTCAAACCTGTGGGTGCTAGCTCACACCTGTGGGTGCTCGCCACACCTGTGGGTGCTCGCTCAGAACTGAGGGGGCTCGCTCACTCCTGTGGGTGCTCGGTCACACCTGTGGGTGCTCGGTCACACCTGTGGGTGCTCGCTCACACCTGTGGGTGCTCGCTCACACCTGTGGGCGCTCGCTCACACCTGTTAGTGCTAGCTCACACCTGTGGGTGCTCGCCACACCTGTGGGTGCTCTCTCACACCTGTGGGTGCTTATTCACACCTGTGGGTGCTCGCTCACACCTGTGGGTGCTCGCTCACACCTGTGGGTGCTCGCTCACACCTGTGGGTGCCCGCTCAGACCTGAGGGTGCCCGCTCAGACCTGTGGGTGCCCGCTCAGACCTGTGGGTGCCCGCTCAGACCTTTGGGTGCCCGCTCAGACCTGTGGGTGCCTGCTCAGACCTGTTGGTGGCCGTTCAGACCTGTGGGTACCCGCTCAGACCTGTGGCTGCCCGGTCACACCTGTGGGTGCCCGCTCAAACCTGTGGGTGCTCGCTCAAACCTGTGGGTGCTCGCTCAGACCTGTGGGTGCCTGCTCACACCTGTTGGAGCTCGCTCACACCTGTGGGTGCTCGCTCACACCTGTGGGTGCTCGCTCACACCTGTGGGTGCTCGCTCACACCTGTGGGTGCTCGCTCACACCTGTGGGTGCTCGCCCACACCTGTGGGTGCTCGCTCACACCTATGGGTGCTCGCTCACACCTGTGGGTGCTCGCTCACACCTGTGGGTGCTTATTCACACCTGTGGGTGCTCGTTCAAAACTGAAAGTGCTCGCTTACACATGTGGGTGCTCGCTCACACCTGTGGGTGCTCGCTCACACCTGTGGGTGCTCTCTCACACCTGTGGGTGCTTATTCACACCTGTGGGTGCTTATTCACACCTGTGGGTGCTCGCTCACACCTGTGGGTGCTCGCTCAGACCAGTGGGTTCTCGCTCAGACTGTAATGACCGCTTACCCTGTCGTAATAACCGCGGCCTCTATTGTAATAACCCAATGTTCCCCAGTATTAATCCTGTTATCTTGTTATCTCTCGTGATCGTAATATACGCTCTCTGTTGTAATTCTCCGTCTTTCTTCACTCAATACCCCAGCTTAACACTGTTACAGTCCAGCATGACCCCTCACTGGACTGCCACGTATATAAGAGGAATATTAAATGAGGAAGATAAACCAAGGACAAGGGTTATAAGTTAAAAAAAACAATAACAAAACACATTTACACTGCCACCACCTTCCTGACCAACCATACCTGAATGTGTCAATCACCGATCCCCCAGGAAGGCAAGGAATCAGTAACCATGGGACTCCGGGTAATATGAATTTCAGTAATAAATTTTGGAAAATTAGTTTGTGTAATTTACGTTACTTATTTGAATCCAAGGGCAACTTTAGTATCTATTACTAGTAGGAGAACATGGGAGCTTCCAATACAACACCTAAAAATGACAAAGTAGCAAAATATATCAAAGGGGAGTTAAGTGAATACCACTGGACAAGCTATACAATTTATTTTATGAAACATGTAAATTAAGACAATTTGAACACATCACCTATTCTATTTCCCTAGAGGCACAATGGATATTTACCGAGGACACAAAACTCAAGTGCACTATACCTTAAATACCCGCACCACGGCCAAGATGTTGATGGCTGCCCTCAGCCCCGAGGATACGGGCTTGCGGCCCTGTTCCTAATACACTCCCAAGACACACTGATGAAATTTAGTTTTTCCAACCTATTGCTGGGAAGGATTACTCCTCCCACCATCTACTACAGCCCCAGGGCTCCACCCATTATTTTGGCAATGGCCAACCATTTAACACGTAGGCCTGAGGTCTGGCTCTCTAGGGCCAATAAGGACTTGGCCCTTATCTCAGGCCAATCACCTTCACTGATCTGTCGTGGAAAGCTACATGAATTTCTGAAGATTGAGTCAGCTCTCCCCAGCTAGAGAAGGGGGACAAGGCGCGTCTATGGAGCCCAGACACCTGCGAGCAATGTTTACAAAACTGATAATTTATGTTCAAGCCTGTCTCCTCTAAGATAGCGAGTAGGGACATTTGACTCTGCCTGGTATGGGGAAGGCCGCTGCTGAGAGGGACAGAGAGGGATGAGAGGGGGTGGAGAGGGGAACATCTGAGTGGGGAATTGAGTGGGAGAAGCCAAGGTATCCACGACCACCCTACCCTCAGGTCAACCTCTTAACCCTGACAAATGGGCGACAGGGGGGGGGGGAAGAGGAGGAGACGAATGACGGCCAAGGGGAGGGGAGAAGGAAGGAGGGGAGAGGGAGAAGGAAAGGAGGGGAGAAGGAGAGGGAAAAGAGGGGAGAAGGGAGAACCAATGATCTGAGCCCCAGATCATTACAACTCCCCCTCCTCGGAAATTAAGAAATTTGTGTGTAAAGCAAGTTACACACACTTTTCTTATCCAGAAATCCTGCCCTACCCTAACCATTAACTCCAAAAACAACATTTTTAACCCAACACTATTTTCAACCAATGCCTCAAAACAAAAGAAATTATCTAATCCTAACTAATTCCATACAATACTCCAACAACAATAACGGCACACCCAAAAGGTGCGCCCCAGCATGTATTTATACCTATCAACACAACAGTAATAATACATAAAACATAAGGACAGAGACCGTCCCTATAATCCTGGCTGTCCATCTTGGATGCAGCCCCGTACCCTTCCAACTACCTGGAAGACAAAATATCCTACACCTGTCTTGATATAGTAACAAATAACTGGAGAAATCCCAACCTAACAATTACTAACTAGCTAAAATCAGCTGATAGCCTTCAGCTATCCCAGTATTCCACCCGGAATAAAGATCAAACACATCACACAAAACATTAAATAAAAAAAATCAATGTCATTAAAAAAATTAACAAAATTATAAAAGTATATCAACATGGAAGAACACTACCTCTCAGGGACCTAGTGTTCCACTCCACACCTGTGGCAACTGTCCACCACAGCGCATCCCAATCTTAAAATCTAAAGAAAAGACACAGAAATATTTTTATTATTAAAAAAAAAATTCAATGTCCACAGACATGTCCCTCAACCAACAACAACACTCTGGATATAAGTTCCTCAAACTCCTAATATCCCAGAGTTCATATTCAAGTCCACAACAACAGCGGGTGAACACATTTGTCAGACTGTGTACCACACCCTTATTGTTCAGTAAACCACAAAAAAATTAAAAAAAATATATATGTATAACTATCAGTATCTAGGATCTAGAAAACTCTAGATAAAGTTTCCCACTGATCAACGTTTCTAGAGATCCTACTAGATGGTTCTCAAACCAGTTCACTCATACAACTTATCTAGAGACAGGGTCATTGTCTAATGTTCACTTTCTAGATTTATTTCTCGATTTCACTAGTTCTAGTTTTCAACATTTAATACTGGTCCAGAGAACTTTCCGAAGGTGTATAGGTGCTTACTATCAGATGGAAAATTAAAAGTTGAACTGTTCCGAGTTACCACAGTTTACTATATTAATAGCGTTTATTTTTATATGAAACTTTTCTACAAATATTTTCTCGTTCGTTCCTGTTGACATTTCGTTGCTGTAGATTCCGGCGACTACCTCATGTTGCTTGAAGATCCTGGTCGTCTGGAAGTTCCATTTCCGGCCTCGGCCAACTACGGACAGTACAGGGGGTCTCGTACTACCCGCACCTGACTTGAGTGACAGCTGGCAGCTGGCGGCTGTCAGCTCAGGTGGACCCCGCTAACAGGAACCCGGGTTCACCTCTTCTTATCGCTCCCCAAACAGTCTTGATGGATTGTTGTTAACCATGGCTGCCAAAGTAGAGCACAACTTCGACGTATCACGATGTCTCGCGTTGGTAGTGAGGTTCGAGTGGCGTTGAAGAGGATGGCATGGTGACAGGACAGGTGGGCCCTGCCTCAGCTCCTGGGCGACGTCATCTACCGGCGTTTACTTGTTATCCCGGTACTACTGGGCCGGTACACCTTCCGTGCAACCCCTCGTGTAGCTGAACTTGGGCCGAGGTACAGGATTGTACCTCATCTGGCGATTCCGCAAGCACTCTGTAGGGGTAGTGCTGTTCGTACCTGAGACCACCGCGTTGCATCTTGGTTTCCACAGACGACGCAACCGCAGGTTTTGACAAGAGCTGACAAGTCCTTGCAATTAGCGTTCTTCTTCGTAGACCACTCGTCTTCCACTTCCGGTTTTCCCGCAGTCTTGACTACGCGGCTGGTGGGCGTGGTTGGTGACCTTGAGACAGCTAGCCCACGGTTGTAATGGTGACTGGACTCTGCTCCGTGATGACAGCATGGCTGGACTGGGACAACCTCGTTAGTGACGTGAGGTGTCGGCCGGGTGACTGTACGCCAGTCACCCCTTCCGGATAACCAATTGACGAGTTACCGGGTACAAGGGGGGAGGACTTTATGTAACGTGCCTCAGACCCCGATCTTATCAGCCAGGTGGGTCATCCCCAGACCTGCTGATCTCGATCCTTGGTTCACGTGTGACTGGGAGGCTGGAACTGATGTACCATCAGACCTGAGAAAGACAGACAACAACAAATGGCGGAAGCATGGATATTACTCTGAGGTGTAGGAAGTTGGAAACCCCAGAGCAAGGCAAGTATGCTACCTGAGTCATGTACATCAGTAAATACACACCAGTGCCTCTACAGGATAATTATTATGAAATTACTAAACCTGACTAGGGGAGATCATTACCAATTTACTGTACAGCTCGCGACCTTGTTACCATAGGGTGACAAGATTGAACTTGACTACTGATGAGATCTGACAGGAGGTCATCCTCATCATCTGACTCAGCACTTGGATCATTAGACAGGTCAGGAATTAGACTTGCTGAAGGCAGCTCTAGTTCCTCCCTCGCGTGATAAGGTTTTAATTTATTAATGTGAATCGTTCTCTCAACTTGGTCTTCAAAAATACCTTTAATAACAAAATTAACCGGACCTTTTCTTTCAATTACTCGGTAAGGGCCCCGCCATCTAGGTGCAAGTTTCCTACTCTGATTGGCAGGAGCCGCCTCATTAACTCTCAACACAAGACCCCCGACTTTCAACTCAAGAGGTCGTACCTTCTTGTCATAATGCTGAGCATAGCGGTCTCGTGCTGTCTTGGAAGCCCTAGCTGCAATTCTCCATGCATTTTTCATCTTATTTAAAACTTCTGATGGGTAATCGTCCCCATATACAATATTATGTCTGTTAAGCAGACCTGACGGGAAATTACATGAATGACCTGTGAACAGCAAAAGGGGTTGGGTGTTAATGGATCGATGGATGGCAGTGTTCAGAGCCAACTGGACATAGGGGAGTTGTTCGTCCCACGAATTTGCATCATGCTCTGCAAGAATTGCAAGCATATCTTTAACTGACCGGTTCGTCCGTTCTGTCATGCCGTTAGCCTGAGGGTGATAAGCCGTCGTGAATGCTGACGTGGTTTCTATAATTTTACATATTTCTCTAAAAATATTCCCATTAAATTCCTGACCTCGGTCAGAAACTAACACTTTAGGAGGACCAAATACAGTGACGAACCTATCTAAGAACGCCTTTGCAACAGTTCGTGAATCCTTCTGAGGCAATGCAATCAGTGTGGTGTACCTGGACAGGTGGTCTACCAACACCAATACGTAACGGTTTCCTGAATGACTGTGATGCAGATCAATCAAATCAGCCCCCACCCGATCTAAAGGTTCCAAAATTTCTGGGAATTCTTGCAATGGAGCTTGTACCTTAAGGGTACCTTTCCTCCTTTGACAGTGACCACAGGACTTAACGAAGTTAATGACCTCTGTTAACATACCGGGGAAGAAAAAGAGTGACTTGGCTTTCATGTGAGTTTTAAAAATCCCCGGATGACCCGCAATCTTAGACGAATGTGCGAGTTTCAACGCCGACTTCTTCAACGCCTCTGGGATAACCAACTGAAAAACTGCACGATCCTGCTGTCCCTTTACGTAAAATAAGACCCCATCCTTCATTTCAAAATCATGAATTGCTAAATTACGTTTCTTCGACGGATATTTTCCTCCCTCCAAAAGTTCAATAATTTCCTTCCACCTTGGTTCGTTCATCTGGAATTCTCGCATTTTCTCACTGGAAATATTTTCAATATTAAGATTTACGTTAATAGTAGCAATGTTTCTACTCAAAGTGTCTGGTACAACATGTGATGGACCAGGCTTGTAAAGTATTTGGAATGAGTGAGCAGCTAGTTCATGAGACCAACGTGACATGCGAGGGCACTTAGTTCTTTTCTTAAAAATATGAGTCAACGCCCTGTGATCTGTATAAATGACAAAGTGACGTTGGAAAAGATACGGTTCAAAGTACCTGACACTTTCTACCACAGCCAAAGCTTCCCTATCCGTGGCAGAATAGCGGACCTCCGGACCCTTAACTTTCCTGCTGAAATATGCAACTGGGTGAGGAAGATTGTCATTATCACGTTGCATTAAGCACCCACCAATAGCTATGCCACTGGCGTCAGTGTGTACTTCCCACTCCTTATCAAAATCAGGTACTGCCAAGACTGGGGTGGTAATGAGTTGACTTTTTAATTTTGCATAAGCGTTATCATGCTCTGGTTTCCAAACGAATTTAACATTTTTCTTAGTGAGCTCAGTTAACGGTGCTGTTGTACTTGCAAAACCCTCAATGTGGCGACGGAAATATCCGGCTGCCCCCAGAAACCTTCGAACATCCTTTGCTGTCTTAGGTGTAGGCATGTCAGCAATGGCACGACAGGAGTCGGGGTCAGGTCGGATACCGTCTGTGCTCACCTGGAATCCCAGAAACTTGAATTTCTGAGATGCCAGAGTGCACTTACTCACGTTAAGTTTGAACCCCGCCTTATCTAACCATGCCAACGTCTCAGTCAAATCTCGTAAGTGCTCATCAAACGTCCTGGAGTAGATAACCACATCATCCAGGTACGCTAACGAGTGCCTCCCCAAGACTGGACTGAGGATATAATTAATTGCCCTCTGAAATGATGAAGGCGCTGTCTTTAACCCGAAAGGCATCCGCTTGAATTGATAAGTATGAACCCCATCAGAGAAGGCGGTCTTTTCTCTATCTTTCTCAGCAACTGGGATGGCCCAATACGCCGATTTCGCATCCAGAGTGGAAAAGTATTTGGCTGCCCCAAACTGATCTATTATTTCTTGTATCCGTGGCAAAGGATACACATCACCTTTAGTAATTTCGTTGATCTTTCGGTAGTCAACACAAAACCTATAACTACCATCCGGTTTACGTACCAACACCACTGGCGACAACCATGGTGATGTACTAGGCTCTATCACATCCTGTCTCAACATTTTCTGACACTCATCCCTAATTACTTCCTTCGCCCGTTCCGGAAGCCTCCATTGACGGGTGTAAATAGGAGGATGGTCACCTGTAGGAATAACATGCTCGATCCTATCCAGAAGCCCGATCTGGTCGTCTTCTGTTGCAAACAGTCTAGGGAATTTACGTAAAATCCCTCTCAAAAGTTTCCTATCTGACTGTTGCACATGTTGCAAATCCAGAGCTGAGATTAACTTATCAACTTCTTGAATATTACTACTTTTCCCTGTCTCGGTCTTGTGTTTCCCCTGTGTACTACTGTCTGTAACATTAAGTGCACTACATTGTGCTATGGTGGCTGGCATCTCCTCCTGGCTTTGATACTGAAAAATTCCTGTATTTTCTACAATTGTAGCCTGAGACACCCTATCACCTGCCCTGAAACGATAGGTTTTGTGCGAGAGATTGACAACTGGAATAAGGGCACCTTTATCAAGCACTGTGATCAAATGATGAGGGATCAACAACCTGTCACATCTCCCAGTCACCTGAAGGGTGGTACCTGGTGCAATGTGACGTCCCACTGATACTTTAATGAATTTAACTGAATGTGGTGGGCAACACTGTTTCACCAAGGCATGTAACCCACATGATTTCTTATCTGTGTCTGGAAGAGACTTAAACAACAACTTAGGGTAGTGAATGCTGTACTTCTGTTTCTTACTAATGGAAGCAATTACTGGTGGATGATCTACCATTTTAATGGGGTACACCACCTGGCCCAACTTCAATCTGCACTTCCTTGCTCCCTCTTGAGCCGACAAAGAAAAGTTAACTCGTCCCAGAAAATCCATTCCCAACAAAATCTGACCAGGGAATGCAAGATTCTCGACAATCGTGCAAGTGTGTCGGTAAGCTTCTCCCTTACCCACTTCAAAATTGAGAGTGGCCTGGCCCAAGATATTAATATGTTGACCATTAACTGCTGTTAAATGCTTCCCACAACGCTTAAGGCGTGTCTCTTTAAGTGTGCTGAAGGCTGACTTTTTAATGAGAGTTGCTTGACTTCCGGTGCCCACAAAAACTGTCAATCTCACACCTTCAACCGTCATCTCAAACGTAGGTCTGCCAGCCAACGTGCTGACCTGTTCTGGGTCACCCTTGACCCGTGTGCTCGTGCACACATACCTGTAATGGCCTCGGCCATGACACTTCCAACAAATTTCATCATCAATTTTACGTGTCCCAGAAACCCGCTGGCTACATTTCCCAGCAACTTCTGTAGAGGCGACACTAGGAATGGGGGTAGGGGGGGAAGAGGGGTGGAGGGGAGGTGAGGAGCAAGGTGTAGGATTAATGGAGGGGGAAGGGTGGGTAACAGGAGGGGTTGGGGGGATGGGTTGGGGGGATAGGTGGGAGGGTGAAGGCAGGCCGGGGGTGGGTTGTGGAGGGGGGTTGTAAACAGGGGGTTGTAAGGGTGGGAGTTGCGAGGGAAATGTAGTTTTCCACAATTCCAATAACGCGTCGACAAGGGGTTGGGTGGTATTTGGCTGGGGTTGGTATGGGACTGCCAGGGATTGGGGTGGGCATGGGTTGGCCTGGAGGTAAGGTTGGGGAATGGGGTTGTAGGTAGGGAGGGTTTGAGGTTGGGGGTTGTAGGCAGGGAGGGATGTTTGGGTAAGGATGGGGTACTGGGGAGGGTGCGTCTGCATACATTGTCCATTCATTGATAAAAACCATTTTCACCCCAAGACGTAACTTCAAGACCCGTCGTCGGATCAGGGTAAAATTTTAACACACCATTTGGTTTCATCAATAACTTCTAGCAAACCACAAAATGTTTCCTAACCTCAATCCTTGGTAAAAATGTTCCGTGTGACCAAACCGGAAGTACCATATATCGCCACCCTTCCTAATCGATTTCTCGAGTCCCAGTGAGGACCGTCGCCCGTTGACTAGGCGATGACAGATGACGGCGGCAGAGTCTCGCTGACAACACTACACCAATGAATGAATTTCTTTAGTCATATTATCCTCTTCTCTCATTCGTAAAATTTATATGCGGACAGATGGAAATTACGCAACCGGCATCGACTACTAATCATCACTTGTGAAACAAACACTGTATACGATGTTGAACAAACTATATATGCGCACTTATAATCTACATAAAAAGGTTACGTTAATTGTCAATCGATCAAACTACTAGAATAAACTTGAAAAAAATGTAATTACTTTCCACCATATTTATTGGACACTCGAAGATGACTAGTAACGCAAATATAACAAGAATTATAGTACGACTTTCTTGTCTGTAAATGCAAATCCAATATGAATCTTAGAAAATTGATAATTACCGAATTCTTGAACCAGATATACTGAATTTATACGATTAATAGGAATTACACTGAATTGACTGTAAATAATTTAGTTTCCACTCTGTTTTTATTTATCGAAAATAATCAGTCTAGTTCACCAGCGCACAATAAATACAACACTTTACGTTAACTGAATTTCTTAAATTTTTCTTGAAAATCTTAGGCACACTAGGAATGAATGACGTTATCGTTAATTTAACACTGGCGCGATGTTTATATCTTCAACAATTATTTTTAATTCCGTAACGCCCGACGCTAACAACGGCGCTCGGATATAATTATAAGTATTATTAGTGAAACCAAATTAATGTTAAATTAATTATTTACGTTACTGTATGAACTCGATGTTTACATAACATACACTTGTTCACCGCCGGTAGCGTTGTAGAATACTGAGAAATATACACTGATAACTGCGACGCTCACAGCTACAGATTCGCGCTGAACCTTAAGTAAAAATTAGTAATTAATTTCCCAAAATTATAATTTAAATACTGGCGCGTAGTTGACTTGTTACTTTAACGGAATATAACACTCGCTAACCACCTAGACACGTTGATAAGTATACAAAAATTAAAGCGCGCTCACTGTCACGAAGCCTAATCCTCAGAAAGTTGTCTCCGCACTAATTCTTAATTAACCAAGTATTTCTTTTCTCAAAATTATAAATTAAATACCGACGTGTAGTTCGCTTATCACTTGAACTGAATATACTACTCGCGAGACACTTAAACACTTGGTTGAGCGCAAACAATTACTGAGCGCTGTCACACTGGGCGCTGAGTAAAACCGCTAGAAAATTCAGAGTCCCAACGCTAATTCGCTTAAATGACCAAAATTCGACTTTTGGTCTCTCAAAGTTCGCACTCGGATCACTTTAATCGCACACTTGAATTAACACTGACGACCCGATGATCGTATGGCCAGGCACAAAACTAGAATTTATTCCGAAATTGAGATTTTCCAAGCGACTTTGAAAAATGTCATCACAAAAATTTTCCACGATTTCACTGATTTCAGTTCTTTCACTGACTTTACTTTATACACCGCACTTCACTTGAACACAGTAAACCACTCACCTTTTAGTAATTCCCTCAAAGAATTAATACTGCACAATACGAAAACAAAAATTCCCGACTTAAAACATGTAAAACAAATTCTTAGAAAAAATAATAACCCTTATATACGAGAATTAGGTAACCAAGGGGGAACACTTAACTACCGAAGGGATACTTAACCTGAAAGGGAACTTAATATACAGGGAACTTAATTTAGTACTTAAGGAAATCTCGATTTAACCTATAACCGTCCCGTCCCGGCCCGCCCTGTCGCTTCTCCAAGCCTAGGTAACCACATCCACCTAGATCCCGACAGTACCAAATAATCCTGTCCTTCGCGGTCAACGGTTAGACTAGATAGCGGAACAACCGACGGATCTAACTGTCCGACACCACCGTAATTCCGTTGCTAGAGAATCTACTACGCCATCCCTCAGTGACTCTTGGTACCTTCATGGCTGTACCGTAAAAATCTAGCGATTGGGTCGCCTACCACGCCCTCGGGGATAATAATTAGCGTCCTAATACTTCCCCGCCCCGACAATTCGACACCTAGAATTGTTGCTGCGAAAACCACCACGCAGCACCCTTGTCCGTAGTTGCAGAGGGTCGAGAAAAATAATACCCTTTCCAACTACCCAAGGCGGCCTCCACGCTAAACTGCCTGCTTAGCGCATACGCTTACTGTATATACTTGAACTTCCCAGCCCGCACGACCCTAGAATCGCCTACTCTATGCGAATCGCACCACATAGGATTACCGTCGACTCTATCTCATGGGCCCCGGCTGCACCCTCACCACATAACATAACCGAACGGACAGGCGCGTGAGGCTTCAATAATCGTCAAGAAATTATTGAAACACCGCTGCTACCATTGTAATGACCGCTTACCCTGTCGTAATAACCGCGGCCTCTATTGTAATAACCCAATGTTCCCCAGTATTAATCCTGTTATCTTGTTATCTCTCGTGATCGTAATATACGCTCTCTGTTGTAATTCTCCGTCTTTCTTCACTCAATACCCCAGCTTAACACTGTTACAGTCCAGCATGACCCCTCACTGGACTGCCACGTATATTAGATGAATATTAAATGAGGAAGATAAACCAAGGACAAGGGTTATAAGTTAAAAAAAACAATAACAAAACACATTTACACTGCCACCACCTTCCTGACCAACCATACCTGAATGTGTCAATCACCGATCCCCCAGGAAGGCAAGGAATCAGTAACCATGGGACTCCGGGTAATATGAATTTCAGTAATAAATTTTGGAAAATTTGTTTGTGTAATTTACGTTACTTATTTGAATCCAAGGGCAACTTTAGTATCTATTACTAGTAGGAGAACATGGGGGCTTCCAATACAACACCTAAAAATGACAAAGTAGCAAAATATATCAAAGGGGAGTTAAGTGAATACCACTGGACAAGCTATACAATTTATTTTATGAAACATGTAAATTAAGACAATTTGAACACATCACCTATTCTATTTCCCTAGAGGCACAATGGACATTTACCGAGGACACAAAACTCAAGTGCACTATACCTTAAATACCCGCACCACGGCCAAGATGTTGATGGCTGCCCTCAGCCCCGAGGATACGGGCCTGCGGCCCTGTTCCTAATACACTCCCAAGACACACTGATGAAATTTAGTTTTTCCAACCTATTGCTGGGAAGGATTACTCCTCCCACCATCTACTACAGCCCCAGGGCTCCACCCATTATTTTGGCAATGGCCAACCATTTAACACGTAGGCCTGAGGTCTGGCTCTCTAGGGCCAATAAGGACTTGGCCCTTATCTCAGGCCAATCACCTTCACTGATCTGTCGTGGAAAGCTACATGAATTTCTGAAGATTGAGTCAGCTCTCCCCAGCTAGAGAAGGGGGACAAGGCGCGTCTATGGAGCCCAGACACCTGCGAGCAATGTTTACAAAACTGATAATTTATGTTCAAGCCTGTCTCCTCTAAGATAGCGAGTAGGGACATTTGACTCTGCCTGGTATGGGGAAGGCCGCTGCTGAGAGGGACAGAGAGGGATGAGAGGGGGTGGAGAGGGGAACATCTGAGTGGGGAATTGAGTGGGAGAAGCCAAGGTATCCACGACCACCCTACCCTCAGGTCAACCTCTTGACCCTGACAAATGGGCGACAGGGGGGGGGGGAAGAGGAGGAGACGAATGACGGCCAAGGGGAGGGGAGAGGGAGAAGGAAAGGAGGGGAGAAGGAGAGGGAAAAGAGGGGAGAAGGGAGAACCAATGATCTGAGCCCCAGATCATTACAAGACCAGTGGGTTCTCGCTCACACCTGTGGGTGCTCGCTCACAACTGTGGGTGCTCGCTCACACCTGTGGGTGCTCGCTCACACCTGTAGTTGCTCGCTCACACCTGTGGGTGCTCGTTCACACCTGTGGGTGCTCGCGCACACCTGTGGGTGCTCGTTGAGACCTGTGGGTGCTCGCTCAGACCAGTGGGTTCTCGCTCACACCTGTGGGTGCTCGCTCACACCTGTGGGTGCTCGCTCACACCTGTGGGTGCTCGCTCACACCTGTGGGTGCTCGCTCACACCTGTGGGTGCTCGTTCACACCTGTGGGAGCTCGCTCACACCTGTGGGTGCTACCTCTGACCTGTGGGTGCTCGCTCAGACCTGTAGGTTCTCGCTCACACCTGTGGGTGCTCGCTCACACCTGTGGGTGCTCGCTCACACCAGTGGGTGCTCGCTCAAACATGTGGGTGCTCGCTCAAACCTGTGGGTGCTCGCTCAGACCTGTGGGTACCCGCTCAGACCAGTGGGTTCTCGCTCAGACCAGTGGGTTTTCGCTCACACCTGTGGGTGCTCGCTCACACCTGTGGGTGCTCGCTCACACCTGTGGGTGCTCGCTCACACCTGTGGGTGCTCGCTCACACCTGTGGGTGCTCGCTCACACCTGTGGGTGCTTTTTCACATCTGTGGGTGCTCGCTCAGAGCTGAGGGTGCTCACTCACACCTGTGGGTGCTCGGTCACACCTATGGGTGCTCGCTCACACCTGTGGGTGCTCGCTCACACCTGTGGGTGCTCGCTCACACCTGTGGGTGCTCGCTCAGACCTGTGGGTGCTCGCCACACCTGTGGGTGCTCTCTCACACCTGTGGGTGTTTATTCACACCTGTGGGTGCTCGCTCACACTTGTAGGTGCTCGCTCACACCTGTGGGTGCTCGCTCACACCTGTGGGTGCTCGCTCACACCTGTGGGTGCCCGCTCACACCTGTGGGTGCCCGCGCAGACCTGTGGGTGCCCGCTCAGACCTGTGGGTGCCCGCTCAGACCTGTGGGTGCCCGCTCAGACCTGTGGTGCCCGCTCAGACCTGTGGGTGCCCGCTCAGACCTGTGGGTGCCCGCTCAGACCTGTGGGTGCCCGCTCACACCTGTGGGTGCCCGCTCACACCTGTGGGTGCCCGCTCACACCTGTGGGTGCCCGCTCACACCTGTGGGTGCCCGCTCACACCTGTGGGGTGCTCGATCACACCTGTGGGTGCTCGCTCACACCTGTGGGTGCTCGCTCAGAACTGTGGGTGCTCTCTCACACCTGTGGGTGCTCGCTCACACCTGTGGGTGCTCGATCACACCTGCGGGAGGTCGCTCACACCTGTGGGTGCTCGCGCACACCTGTGGGTGCCCGCTCAGACCTGTGGGTGCCCGCTCAGACCTGTGGGTGCCCGCTCAGACCTGTGGGTGCCCGCTCAGACCTGTGGCTGCCCGCTCAGACCTGTGGCTGCCCGGTCACACCTGTGGCTGCCCGCTCAAACCTGTGGGTGTCCTCTCATACCAGTGGGTGCTCACTCAGACCTGTGGGTGCCTGCTCACACCTGTTGGTTCTCGCTCACACCTGTGGGTGCTCGTTCACACCTGTGGGTGCTCGCGCACACCTGTGGGTGCTCGCTCAGACCTATGGGTGCTCGCTCAGACCAATGGGTTCTCGCTCACACCTGTGGGTGCTCGCTCACACCTGTGGGTGCTCGCTCGCACCTGTGGGTGCTCGCTTAAACCTGTGGGTGCTCGCTCAAACCTGTGGGTGCTCGCTCAGACCTGTGGGTGCCCGCTCACACCTGTGGGTGCTCGCTCACACCTGTGGGTGCTCGCTCAAACCTGTGGGTGCTCGCTCACACCTGTGGGTGCTCGCTCACACCTGTGGGTGCTCGCGCAGTCCTGTGGGTGCTCGCTCAGACCAGTGGGTTCTCGCTCACACCTGTGAGTGCTCGCTCACACCTGTGGGTGCTCGCTCAAACCTGTGGGTGCTCGCTCAAACCTGTGAGTGCTCGCTCAGACCTGTGGGTGCCCGCTCACACCTGTGAGTGCCCGCTCACACCTGTGGGTGCTCGCTTACACCTGTGGGTGCTCGCTCACACCTGTGCGAGCTCGCTCACACCTGTGGGTGCTCGCTCACACCTGTGGGTGCTCGCTCACACCTGTGGGTGCTCGCTCACACCTGTGGGTGCTTATTCACACCTGTGGGTGCTCGCTCACACCTGTGGGTGCTCGCTCACACCTGTGGGTGCTCGGTCACACCTGTGGGTGCTCGCTCACACCTGTGGGTGCTCGCTCACATCTGTGGGTGCTCGCTCACACCTGTGGGTGCTAGCTCACACCTGTGGGTGCTCGCCACACCTGTGGGTGCTCTCTCACACCTGTGGGTGCTTATTCACACCTGTGGGTGCTCGCTCACGACTGTGGGTGCTCGCTCACACCTGTGGGTGCTCGCTCACACCTGTGGGTGCTCGCTCACACCTGTGGGTGCTCGCTCACACCTGTGGGTGCTCGCTCACACCTGTGGGTGCCCGATCAGACCTATGGGTGCCCGTTTAGACCTGTGGCTTCCCGCTCACACGTATGGGTGCCCGCTCACACCTGTGGGTGCCCGCTCACACCTGTGGGTGCTCGTTCACACCTGTGGGTGCTCGCTCACACCTGTGGGTGCACGCTCAGACCTGTGGGTGCCGCTCAGACCTGTGGGTGCCCGCTCAGACCTGTGGGTGCCCTCTCAGACCTGTGGGTGCCAGCTCAGACCTGTGGGTGCCCGCTCAGACCTGTGGGTGCCCGCTCAGACCTGTGGGTGCCCGCTCACACCTGTGGGTGCCCGCTCAGACCTGTGGGTGCCCGCTCAGACCTGTGGGTGCTCGCTCACACCTGTGGGTGCTTATTCACACCTGTGGGTGCTCGCTCAGACCTGTGGGTGCTCGCTCAGACCTGTGGGTGCTCGCTCACACCTGTGTGTGCTCGCTCACACCTGTGGGTGCTCGCTCTCACCTGTGGGTGCTCGCTCACACCTGTGGGTGCTCGCTCACACCTGTGGGTGCCCGCTCACACTTGTGGGTGCCCGCTCAGACCTGTGGGTGCCCGTTTAGACCTGTGGGTGCCCGCTCAGACCTGTGGGTGCCCGCTCAGACCTGTGGGTGCTCGCTCACACCTGTGGGTGCTTATTCACACCTGTGGGTGCTCGTTCAGAACTGAGGGTGCTCGCTCACACCTGTGGGTGCTCGCTCACACCTGTGGGTGCTCGCCACACCTGTGGGTGCTCTCTCACACCTGTGGGTGCTTATTCACACCTGTGGGTGCTCGCTCACACCTGTGGGTGCTCGCCCAGACCAGTGGGTTCTCGCTCAGACCAGTGGGTGCCCGCTCAGACCTGTGGGTGCCCGCTCAGACCTGTGGGTGCCCGCTCAGACCTGTGGCTGCCCGGTCACACCTGTGGCTGCCCGCTCAAACCTGTGGGTGTCCTCTCATACCAGTGGGTGCTCACTCAGACCTGTGGATGCCTGCTCACACCTGTTGGTTCTCGCTCACACCTGTGGGTGCTCGCTCACACCTGTGGGTGCTCGCTCACACCTGTGGGTGCTCGCTCACACCTGTGGGTGCTCGCTCACACCTGTGGGTGCTCGCCCACACCTGTGGGTGCTCGCTCACACCTGTGGGTGCTCGCTCACACCTGTGGGTGCTCGCTCTCACCTGTGGGTGCTTATTCACACCTGTGGGTGCTCGTTCAGAACTGAGGGTGCTCGCTCACACCTGTGGGTGCTCGCTCAGACCAGTGGGTTCTCGCTCAGACCAGTGGGTTCTCGCTCACACCTGTGGGTGCTCGCTCACAACTATGGGTGCTCGCTCACACCTGTGGGTGCTCGTTCACACCTGTGGTTGCTCGCTCACACCTGTGGGTGCTCGTTCACACCTGTGGGTGCTCGCGCACACCTGTGGGTGCTCGCTCAGACCTATGGGTGCTCGCTCAGACCAATGGGTTCTCGCTCACACCTGTGGGTGTTCGCTCACACCTGTGGGTGCTCGCTCACACCTGTGGGTGCTCGCTCAAACCTGTGGGTGCTCGCTCAAACCTGTGGGTGCTCGCTCACACCTGTGGGTGCCCGCTCACACCTGTGGGTGCTCGCTCACACCTGTGGGTGCTCGCTCAAACCTGTGGGTGCTCGCTCACACCTGTGGGTGCTCGCTCACACCTGTGGGTGCTCGCTCACACCTGTGGGTGCTCGCGCAGTCCTGTGGGTGCTCGCTCAGACCAGTGGGTTCTCGCTCACACCTGTGAGTGCTCGCTCACACCTGTGGGTGCTCGCTCAAACCTGTGGGTGCTCGCTCAAACCTGTGAGTGCTCGCTCAGACCTGTGGGTGCCCGCTCACACCTGTGAGTGCCCGCTCACACCTGTGGGTGCTCGCTCACACCTGTGGGTGCTCGCTCACACCTGTGCGAGCTCGCTCACACCTGTGGGTGCTCGCTCACACCTGTGGGTGCTCGCTCACACCTGTGGGTGCTCGCTCACACCTGTGGGTGCTTATTCACACCTGTGGGTGCTCGCTCACACCTGTGGGTGCTCGCTCACACCTGTGGGTGCTCGGTCACACCTGTGGGTGCTCGCTCACACCTGTGGGTGCTCGCTCACATCTGTGGGTGCTCGCTCACACCTGTGGGTGCTAGCTCACACCTGTGGGTGCTCGCCACACCTGTGGGTGCTCTCTCACACCTGTGGGTGCTTATTCACACCTGTGGGTGCTCGCTCACGACTGTGGGTGCTCGCTCACACCTGTGGGTGCTCGCTCAGACCTGTGGGTGCTCGCTCACACCTGTGGGTGCTCGCTCACACCTGTGGAGCTCGCTCACACCTGTGGGTGCCCGATCAGACCTGTGGGTGCCCGTTTAGACCTGTGGCTTCCCGCTCACACCTATGGGTGCCCGCTCACACCTGTGGGTGCCCGCTCACACCTGTGGGTGCTCGTTCACACCTGTGGGTGCTCGCTCACACCTGTGGGTGCACGCTCAGACCTGTGGGTGCCCGCTCAGACCTGTGGGTGCCCGCTCAGACCTGTGGGTGCCCTCTCAGACCTGTGGGTGCCAGCTCAGACCTGTGGGTGCCCGCTCAGACCTGTGGGTGCCCGCTCAGACCTGTGGGTGCCCGCTCACACCTGTGGGTGCCCGCTCAGACCTGTGGGTGCCCGCTCAGACCTGTGGGTGCTCGCTCACACCTGTGGGTGCTTATTCACACCTGTGGGTGCTCGCTCAGACCTGTGGGTGCTCGCTCAGACCTGTGGGTGCTCGCTCACACCTGTGTGTGCTCGCTCACACCTGTGGGTGCTCGCTCTCACCTGTGGGTGCTCGCTCACACCTGTGGGTGCTCGCTCACACCTGTGGGTGCCCGCTCACACTTGTGGGTGCCCGCTCAGACCTGTGGGTGCCCGTTTAGACCTGTGGGTGCCCGCTCAGACCTGTGGGTGCCCGCTCAGACCTGTGGGTGCTCGCTCACACCTGTGGGTGCTTATTCACACCTGTGGGTGCTCGTTCAGAACTGAGGGTGCTCGCTCACACCTGTGGGTGCTCGCTCACACCTGTGGGTGCTCGCCACACCTGTGGGTGCTCTCTCACACCTGTGGGTGCTTATTCACACCTGTGGGTGCTCGCTCACACCTGTGGGTGCTCGCCCAGACCAGTGGGTTCTCGCTCAGACCAGTGGGTGCCCGCTCAGACCTGTGGGTGCCCGCTCAGACCTGTGGGTGCCCGCTCAGACCTGTGGCTGCCCGGTCACACCTGTGGCTGCCCGCTCAAACCTGTGGGTGTCCTCTCATACCAGTGGGTGCTCACTCAGACCTGTGGATGCCTGCTCACACCTGTTGGTTCTCGCTCACACCTGTGGGTGCTCGCTCACACCTGTGGGTGCTCGCTCACACCTGTGGGTGCTCGCTCACACCTGTGGGTGCTCGCTCACACCTGTGGGTGCTCGCCAACACCTGTGGGTGCTCGCTCACACCTGTGGGTGCTCGCTCACACTTGTGGGTGCTCGCTCTCACCTGTGGGTGCTTATTCACACCTGTGGGTGCTCGTTCAGAACTGAGGGTGCTCGCTCACACCTGTGGGTGCTCGCTCAGACCAGTGGGTTCTCGCTCAGACCAGTGGGTTCTCGCTCACACCTGTGGGTGCTCGCTCACAACTATGGGTGCTCGCTCACACCTGTGGGTGCTCGTTCACACCTGTGGTTGCTCGCTCACACCTGTGGGTGCTCGTTCACACCTGTGGGTGCTCGCGCACACCTGTGGGTGCTCGCTCAGACCTATGGGTGCTCGCTCAGACCAATGGGTTCTCGCTCACACCTGTGGGTGTTCGCTCACACCTGTGGGTGCTCGCTCACACCTGTGGGTGCTCGCTCAAACCTGTGGGTGCTCGCTCAAACCTGTGGGTGCTCGCTCACACCTGTGGGTGCCCGCTCACACCTGTGGGTGCTCGCTCACACCTGTGGGTGCTCGCTCAAACCTGTGGGTGCTCGCTCACACCTGTGGGTGCTCGCTCACACCTGTGGGTGCTCGCTCACACCTGTGGGTGCTCGCGCAGTCCTGTGGGTGCTCGCTCAGACCAGTGGGTTCTCGCTCACACCTGTGAGTGCTCGCTCACACCTGTGGGTGCTCGCTCAAACCTGTGGGTGCTCGCTCAAACCTGTGAGTGCTCGCTCAGACCTGTGGGTGCCCGCTCACACCTGTGAGTGCCCGCTCACACCTGTGGGTGCTCGCTCACACCTGTGGGTGCTCGCTCACACCTGTGCGAGCTCGCTCACACCTGTGGGTGCTCGCTCACACCTGTGGGTGCTCGCTCACACCTGTGGGTGCTCGCTCACACCTGTGGGTGCTTATTCACACCTGTGGGTGCTCGCTCACACCTGTGGGTGCTCGCTCACACCTGTGGGTGCTCGGTCACACCTGTGGGTGCTCGCTCACACCTGTGGGTGCTCGCTCACATCTGTGGGTGCTCGCTCACACCTGTGGGTGCTAGCTCACACCTGTGGGTGCTCGCCACACCTGTGGGTGCTCTCTCACACCTGTGGGTGCTTATTCACACCTGTGGGTGCTCGCTCACGACTGTGGGTGCTCGCTCACACCTGTGGGTGCTCGCTCAGACCTGTGGGTGCTCGCTCACACCTGTGGGTGCTCGCTCACACCTGTGGAGCTCGCTCACACCTGTGGGTGCCCGATCAGACCTGTGGGTGCCCGTTTAGACCTGTGGCTTCCCGCTCACACCTATGGGTGCCCGCTCACACCTGTGGGTGCCCGCTCACACCTGTGGGTGCTCGTTCACACCTGTGGGTGCTCGCTCACACCTGTGGGTGCACGCTCAGACCTGTGGGTGCCCGCTCAGACCTGTGGGTGCCCGCTCAGACCTGTGGGTGCCCTCTCAGACCTGTGGGTGCCAGCTCAGACCTGTGGGTGCCCGCTCAGACCTGTGGGTGCCCGCTCAGACCTGTGGGTGCCCGCTCACACCTGTGGGTGCCCGCTCAGACCTGTGGGTGCCCGCTCAGACCTGTGGGTGCTCGCTCACACCTGTGGGTGCTTATTCACACCTGTGGGTGCTCGCTCAGACCTGTGGGTGCTCGCTCAGACCTGTGGGTGCTCGCTCACACCTGTGTGTGCTCGCTCACACCTGTGGGTGCTCGCTCTCACCTGTGGGTGCTCGCTCACACCTGTGGGTGCTCGCTCACACCTGTGGGTGCCCGCTCACACTTGTGGGTGCCCGCTCAGACCTGTGGGTGCCCGTTTAGACCTGTGGGTGCCCGCTCAGACCTGTGGGTGCCCGCTCAGACCTGTGGGTGCTCGCTCACACCTGTGGGTGCTTATTCACACCTGTGGGTGCTCGTTCAGAACTGAGGGTGCTCGCTCACACCTGTGGGTGCTCGCTCACACCTGTGGGTGCTCGCCACACCTGTGGGTGCTCTCTCACACCTGTGGGTGCTTATTCACACCTGTGGGTGCTCGCTCACACCTGTGGGTGCTCGCCCAGACCAGTGGGTTCTCGCTCAGACCAGTGGGTGCCCGCTCAGACCTGTGGGTGCCCGCTCAGACCTGTGGGTGCCCGCTCAGACCTGTGGCTGCCCGGTCACACCTGTGGCTGCCCGCTCAAACCTGTGGGTGTCCTCTCATACCAGTGGGTGCTCACTCAGACCTGTGGATGCCTGCTCACACCTGTTGGTTCTCGCTCACACCTGTGGGTGCTCGCTCACACCTGTGGGTGCTCGCTCACACCTGTGGGTGCTCGCTCACACCTGTGGGTGCTCGCTCACACCTGTGGGTGCTCGCCCACACCTGTGGGTGCTCGCTCACACCTGTGGGTGCTCGCTCACACCTGTGGGTGCTCGCTCTCACCTGTGGGTGCTTATTCACACCTGTGGGTGCTCGTTCAGAACTGAGGGTGCTCGCTCACACCTGTGGGTGCTCGCTCAGACCAGTGGGTTCTCGCTCAGACCAGTGGGTTCTCGCTCACACCTGTGGGTGCTCGCTCACAACTATGGGTGCTCGCTCACACCTGTGGGTGCTCGTTCACACCTGTGGTTGCTCGCTCACACCTGTGGGTGCTCGTTCACACCTGTGGGTGCTCGCGCACACCTGTGGGTGCTCGCTCAGACCTATGGGTGCTCGCTCAGACCAATGGGTTCTCGCTCACACCTGTGGGTGTTCGCTCACACCTGTGGGTGCTCGCTCACACCTGTGGGTGCTCGCTCAAACCTGTGGGTGCTCGCTCAAACCTGTGGGTGCTCGCTCACACCTGTGGGTGCTCGCTCAAACCTGTGGGTGCTCGCTCACACCTGTGGGTGCTCGCTCACACCTGTGGGTGCTCGCTCACACCTGTGGGTGCTCGCGCAGTCCTGTGGGTGCTCGCTAAGACCAGTGGGTTCTCGCTCACACCTGTGAGTGCTCGCTCACACCTGTGGGTGCTCGCTCAAACCTGTGGGTGCTCGCTCAAACCTGTGAGTGCTCGCTCAGACCTGTGGGTGCCCGCTCACACCTGTGAGTGCCCGCTCACACCTGTGGGTGCTCGCTCACACCTGTGGGTGCTCGCTCACACCTGTGCGAGCTCGCTCACACCTGTGGGTGCTCGCTCACACCTGTGGGTGCTCGCTCACACCTGTGGGTGCTCGCTCACACCTGTGGGTGCTTATTCACACCTGTGGGTGCTCGCTCACACCTGTGGGTGCTCGCTCACACCTGTGGGTGCTCGGTCACACCTGTGGGTGCTCGCTCACACCTGTGGGTGCTCGCTCACATCTGTGGGTGCTCGCTCACACCTGTGGGTGCTAGCTCACACCTGTGGGTGCTCGCCACACCTGTGGGTGCTCTCTCACACCTGTGGGTGCTTATTCACACCTGTGGGTGCTCGCTCAGACCTGTGGGTGCTCGCTCAGACCTGTGGGTGCTCGCTCACACCTGTGTGTGCTCGCTCACACCTGTGGGTGCTCGCTCTCACCTGTGGGTGCTCGCTCACACCTGTGGGTGCTCGCTCACACCTGTGGGTGCCCGCTCACACTTGTGGGTGCCCGCTCAGACCTGTGGGTGCCCGTTTAGACCTGTGGGTGCCCGCTCAGACCTGTGGGTGCCCGCTCAGACCTGTGGGTGCTCGCTCACACCTGTGGGTGCTTATTCACACCTGTGGGTGCTCGTTCAGAACTGAGGGTGCTCGCTCACACCTGTGGGTGCTCGCTCACACCTGTGGGTGCTCGCCACACCTGTGGGTGCTCTCTCACACCTGTGGGTGCTTATTCACACCTGTGGGTGCTCGCTCACACCTGTGGGTGCTCGCCCAGACCAGTGGGTTCTCGCTCAGACCAGTGGGTGCCCGCTCAGACCTGTGGGTGCCCGCTCAGACCTGTGGGTGCCCGCTCAGACCTGTGGCTGCCCGGTCACACCTGTGGCTGCCCGCTCAAACCTGTGGGTGTCCTCTCATACCAGTGGGTGCTCACTCAGACCTGTGGATGCCTGCTCACACCTGTTGGTTCTCGCTCACACCTGTGGGTGCTCGCTCACACCTGTGGGTGCTCGCTCACACCTGTGGGTGCTCGCTCACACCTGTGGGTGCTCGCTCACACCTGTGGGTGCTCGCCCACACCTGTGGGTGCTCGCTCACACCTGTGGGTGCTCGCTCACACCTGTGGGTGCTCGCTCTCACCTGTGGGTGCTTATTCACACCTGTGGGTGCTCGTTCAGAACTGAGGGTGCTCGCTCACACCTGTGGGTGCTCGCTCAGACCAGTGGGTTCTCGCTCAGACCAGTGGGTTCTCGCTCACACCTGTGGGTGCTCGCTCACAACTATGGGTGCTCGCTCACACCTGTGGGTGCTCGTTCACACCTGTGGTTGCTCGCTCACACCTGTGGGTGCTCGTTCACACCTGTGGGTGCTCGCGCACACCTGTGGGTGCTCGCTCAGACCTATGGGTGCTCGCTCAGACCAATGGGTTCTCGCTCACACCTGTGGGTGTTCGCTCACACCTGTGGGTGCTCGCTCACACCTGTGGGTGCTCGCTCAAACCTGTGGGTGCTCGCTCAAACCTGTGGGTGCTCGCTCACACCTGTGGGTGCTCGCTCAAACCTGTGGGTGCTCGCTCACACCTGTGGGTGCTCGCTCACACCTGTGGGTGCTCGCTCACACCTGTGGGTGCTCGCGCAGTCCTGTGGGTGCTCGCTAAGACCAGTGGGTTCTCGCTCACACCTGTGAGTGCTCGCTCACACCTGTGGGTGCTCGCTCAAACCTGTGGGTGCTCGCTCAAACCTGTGAGTGCTCGCTCAGACCTGTGGGTGCCCGCTCACACCTGTGAGTGCCCGCTCACACCTGTGGGTGCTCGCTCACACCTGTGGGTGCTCGCTCACACCTGTGCGAGCTCGCTCACACCTGTGGGTGCTCGCTCACACCTGTGGGTGCTCGCTCACACCTGTGGGTGCTCGCTCACACCTGTGGGTGCTTATTCACACCTGTGGGTGCTCGCTCACACCTGTGGGTGCTCGCTCACACCTGTGGGTGCTCGGTCACACCTGTGGGTGCTCGCTCACACCTGTGGGTGCTCGCTCACATCTGTGGGTGCTCGCTCACACCTGTGGGTGCTAGCTCACACCTGTGGGTGCTCGCCACACCTGTGGGTGCTCTCTCACACCTGTGGGTGCTTATTCACACCTGTGGGTGCTCGCTCACGACTGTGGGTGCTCGCTCACACCTGTGGTTGCTCGCTCAGACCTGTGGGTGCTCGCTCACACCTGTGGGTGCTCGCTCACACCTGTGGAGCTCGCTCACACCTGTGGGTGCCCGATCAGACCTGTGGGTGCCCGTTTAGACCTGTGGCTTCCCGCTCACACCT